>NW_028008685.1:0-907 GCF_054177405.1 Leptonychotes weddellii | reverse complement strand
CGAGCTTAATGAAAGAGCCACCTGGCCCCTTGCTCCCAAGGGGGCCATCAAGGGGAAGGGGGGACGACTCCCTGACCCTCAGGCCGTAAGAGCCCGGCACAGTGGCTGGCCTGGTGATGAATGCAGACAGCACATGTCACTATCACAGCATCACCACGGCTGTTTCCTGAGGGCCAGGCACAGCACGGGTGCTTTCCACAGGTTGAGTCACTTCACCTTCCCACCGACCTCAGGAAGGTTCTGTTGTCCCATTTTACAGATGAGGAAGCTGAGACTTGGGGAGGTGACTTAACGTGCAAGATAGGGGCTCTTGAGCTGCTGGGCCAGGATCGGAACCCAGGTGGCCCCACCCTGGTGTGGACACCCCTTAGGGCCCAGGCAAGCGAGGCCCGGAGGGAAGGCAAGAGGCTGGGAACGGGGTAGGCTGGGGCTCTGCTCTGCTCACCAGGTCGTCCTCCTTGTAGCGCATCTTGGAGGTGTGTCTACGCATGCTGTAGACGGTGAGCAGCAGGTATAGGAAGGCGAAGGAGGTGTGCAACCATAGCAGGTTGTTCCTAGGTGGGGCAGAGGGGTATGTGGAGCCACTGGGGACAGGAACGCACTCAGATAACCCCCAACCTCCCGCTGTGAATTCAGCCCCTGGTACAGGGCCTCTCTCCTGCCACGGGTCTTCTGGCACTGACCCCTTCGCAGGGCAGGCCCCACACTCCACGTTGTCCAGGCCTCAAGATTATTCCACTGCAGCTGAAATGTCCCCAAGAGGTCATCTCTTGGGGCGCCTGGGTGGCTCAGACTGTTAAGTGTCTGCCTTCGGCTCAGGTCATGGTTCCAGGGTCCTGGGATTGAGCCCCACATCAGTCTCCTTGCTGAGCAGGGAGCCTGCCTGCTTCTCCCTCTCCCTCTGCCT
>NW_028008684.1:0-907 GCF_054177405.1 Leptonychotes weddellii | reverse complement strand
GAATAGGCTGACAATGACAGGCTGAAAATTTCTGGATCTTAGAAATAAAATATATAATTCACAAAAATTTCCATTTTAAGGTAGCAGAGTGAATAAAACTTACTTTCTAACGATGGACTCTGAAAAACAGGCTGGGGGTTCTAGAGGGGAGGGGGGTGGGAGGATGGGTTGGCCTGGTGGTGGGTATTGAGGAGGGCACATTCTGCATGGAGCACTGGGTGTTATGCACAAACAATGAATCATGGAACACTTCATCTAGAACTAACGATGTAATGTATGGGGATTAACATAAGAATAAAAAAAAAAAAAAAACTTACTTTCTAAAACCCAAATTGAAAAGAATGAAAAACAGAAGTTAAAAGACCACCTTTGTTTAAAGAGGAAAATCTATAACCCTGAGTCACAACTGTAGATGAATATAAGAATGGGCTGGGGTACTCGTCAAGAGAGGTCTCCTGTGCTGAATACATACATATATTTTACATCTTAGGCAGAAACAAAAGCTTCTTCAAAGTTAAATAAGCAGTTAGACAAAACCAATTACCCATAATTTAGGATAACAAGAGTATGGGTATTAAATTGTCTTAAGGAATCTTCCTAGATCCCGTTGGAGGGGCATAGGGTATAAAAATGCATTCTTTACATGTCAATCAGTTTGTATAATATTTATGGAACAGCTTAGGCTGCTGTAACAAGGAGATCTCAAATAGAGTGGTTCAGTCAATATAGTTTATTTCTCTCTCACATAATGGCTTAGGGTGGTCAGGTAGATAGGCAGTTCTGCTTTAACTAGGTTATATAGTGACTCACCCATGCTCCTTCTGTCTTATCCCACCATCTCCATCGTCTCCAAAATCAGAGCAAATATGCACTGTACCTCAGCTATTTTCTATAAATGAAGTCTAAA
>NW_028008683.1:0-907 GCF_054177405.1 Leptonychotes weddellii | reverse complement strand
AAGTGAAACCATATGATAATTGTCTTTCTCTGCTTGACTTATTTCACTTAGCATAATCTCCTCCAGTTCCATCCATGTCGATGCAAATGGTGGGTATTCATCCTTTCTGATGGCTAAGTAATATTCCTTTTATAAATATGGACCACATCTTCTTTATCCATTCATCTGTTGAAGGACATCTTGGCTCCTTCTAGTTTGGCTGTTGTGGACATTGTTGCTATGAACATTGGGGTGCATGTGCCCCTTCTTTCCACTACATCTCTATCTTTGGGGTAAATATCCAGTAGTGCAATTGCTGGGTCATAGGGTAGCTCTATTTTTAACTTTTTGAAGAAACTGCATACTGTTCTCCAGAGCGGCTGCACCAGCTTGCATTCCCACCAACAGTGTAAGAGGGTTGATGTGCACATTATTTGTTAAGAATAGAACTTTAACCATAACTTTGCCTTTTATATATGGTAAGAAATGAAAAAAGAATACCAATAGTTATGCCTTGAAAACTATAATGCCAATACACTATGCTAAAGAAATAACTCTTTACAAAATACCATAAATAAAATAAATAATTGTATTTCTATTTAAAATGATTCATCATGGGTCAGAATGAAGGCATTCTTTTTTTTAAGTGTATTCTTATTTTTTTAAATTTTATTTTATTATGTTATGTTAGTCACCATACATTACATCATTAGTTTTTGATGTAGTGTTCCATGATTCAAATGAAGGCATTCTTAACGGGTATCTACAGATCACAAACCAAGTTATCCTCAGTTATAAAAACAGAAGTCTGAATCTCTAATCTCTTCCAGGTTACGATAGTTAATGTACTTACGAAAATGAGTGAATCCCTCTCATGTATTTGATACAAAACATCTTAAATGTAAGAAGAAATACAGTAGTCCCCCCC
>NW_028008682.1:0-11932 GCF_054177405.1 Leptonychotes weddellii | reverse complement strand
GTCATCATAAAAGGGCTAAATAAGTAAGGGCGAGGCCTAGACAGTTAAGTAGTATACTAGAGCAATATAAAGAACAATGCAAGGGGGAGGACACAGAGTTTACTAGACCAAAGCAATTAGAGCAAGCTGTTTTGGTTAGACACCTAGCAAAATGTATCATGCACCAGCTTTTTTATTGCAGGAAAACTAGTACCTGAATCTCCTCTGCTACTACCATAACCCTGAAATGGCCTCTATCATACATGGGTTCCATCTCTTGGCATGGATTCCGTAATTGATAAAGTCCCCTTCTGGGGAACAGCACAGCTGAGCTTCCCTGGGACTGTGTCCCTCTTGCTGGACATGTACCCATACTTTCCTACATCCTCCTGTTCTGCCCTCTATTCCACTGTGACCTATTCAACCTGCATCTACTCTGACAAGATCAGTGGTGGAGTCAGAGCAGAGCAGAGCAGAATGAACTTGTCCCACCCCGACCTCACCGTCCACAGGTAAAACCTACCACTAGTGTAAGCTCAGCATGAAGAGCAAATGAAATGGAAACCTTGAGTGAGGTCAAAAGTATAAAACATAATTAATAAATTCATACAATATTAGAGCTACAGGGGAGATTACAGGTCACTTACTATAACCCTCCTATTTTATAAAACAGAATACTGTAGCCCAGAGAAATTATTTGCCTCAAATTACAGTAGCAATAAGAAAATAAAATACCAAGTAAAATGATGTTTAAAGACCTTTTGAGTAAAGATCAAAAACATTAGGTAAAACTACTAATCATATATAAATATTTGGAATTTTTAAAGGACAAATCTGTTCATCATTTAACAAACATTTACTGAGAGCCTATTATGTGCCAGATTATAGTCTTTTTTTTTTTTTTTTCAAGTCAAAGAAGTAATTTATTGAAAAGGTAACAGGGGTGCTTCATGGAACCCAAGAACAGTGAGTGGAGGTAGTATGTTAATACTGATTGCAGTAAAGCAGTGAAGTGGGCAGAGAGGCACACTTCTTGGACACGCCGCCAGATTATAGTCTTAAGAACTAGGGATGCACCACTGAATAAAAACGGGCAAAAATCCCTATCCTCATGGAGTGTACAATCCAGCAGGGAGAGAGAGAAAATGAACATTAAGTAAAATACATAGTATGTCATATAGGTAGAAATACCATGAAGGGGCAGAGAGAGGGGATAAGGAGTACCTGGGTGTGGAAGTAGTTAGGAGGGTCATATTTTTAAATAAGATGGTCCAGGAAGGCCCTTTAATAAGACACACTTGAATAAAGACTTAAAGGAGGTTAAGGAAGTTAGCCAAATATTATCTGAGGGAGAAGTATCGCCAGGCAGAGCAAACAGCAAATTAAAAAGCCCCGAAGCAAAAGTGTCCCTAGATTGTCCCAAAGAACACAAGGCTGAGCAGAATGAGCAAGAACAAAGAGCAGTAGGAGATAAAGCCTCAGAAGTGATTAGGACCATGTATGGGGCCCTGATTTTATGGGGCCTTGTATGACATTACAAGGACTCTGGCTTTTCCTGAATAGCCAAAGGGGACTTTGAGCAGAGGAGTGAAATGATCTTACTTTTTCTAAAAGGACTGCTCTGGTTGTGGTACTAACAATCTCTAAGGGGGCAAATATAGAAACAAGAAAACCAACCAGGAGACTGCCACAATAATTCAGGCATGATGATGACTTAGATCAGGAATGCAGTGGGGCAGATACCGAAAAGGAGTTTTATTTTGAATACATTTTTCAAGATAGAGCCAACAAGAAGCGGATGTGGGTTGCATAAGAAAGAGAGTGAGGGTTGACTCTATCCTTTTTTTGGCCAGTACTCCTACAAGGATGGAGTGGTCATTTGCTGAGATGGAGAAGACTAAAGGAACAGATTTTTGTTGTTCGGGAATGTGTGTATGTGTGTGTAGGCGGGGGGAGACCGAAGGTTGGTTTCTGGATGTCTTAAGTTTGATTTATGCACGGAGAAAGTATACAAAATACAAGCAGACAGGGGCACCTGGGTGGCTCAGCTGGTTAAGCGTCTGGCTTCAGCTAAGGTCATGACCCCGGGATCCTGGTATTGGAGCCCTGAGTGGGGCTCCCTGCTCAGAGGGCAGTCTGCTTCTCCCTCTGCCTCTGCCCCTCCCCCACCCCACTCTGCTTGTGCTCGCTTTGTCTCTCTCACTCAAATAAATATAAAATCTTTTTAAAAAACACAAGCAGACAAATTACTCAGGAAACTCTTACATTAATCCACGAGAGAGATGCTGGTGGTTTGGACCAGGCATCTGGCAGTATAAGTAACGTGAACTGGAGATATATTTTGAAGGTAGAGTTGACACGATTTGCTGAGGAAGTGATGAATGATGAAAGAGAAAGAAAGATAGAAGTCAGTGATATTTCAAGTTTCTTGGCCTCAATAAATAGATGGGACTACTATTATTTGATATGGGAAAGCATGTAGAAAGAGCAAATTTGAGGGAAACCAACAATGTGGAAATGTCAAGTAGGCAGTCAGGGTTATAACAATTTGGTTTCAGGGAGAGGTCTGGACCAGAGATATAAATGTGGGAGTTTGTAGAGAACATTTAAAACCACCAGACGAAAAGAGATCACCAAAAGAGCAAGTGTAGATGGAAAAGAAGTCCAGGGACTGAGCCCTGGGACACCCTGATATTGCAAAACTGGAGATGAGAAAAACATCTAAGAAGCAATGGCCAGTTGAGTTGGAAGAAAAATCAAAAGCTTTGGTGTTGTAGAAGCTAGGTGATAAGGTACTTAAAAAAAAATGGGGTGATCAATTGTGTTTAATTCTGTTGATAGGTGAAGAGGAAGTCTGAGAATGAATGACCATGGGATTCAGCAATGTGGAGGTCATTAGTGACTCTCATTGGAGAGGTAAAGGCAAATGGTCTTATTAGAATGCATTCGAGAGAGAATGTGAGGACAGGGGGAGGAGGTACAGACAACTCAAGGAGTTTTGCCATAAAGAGAAGCAGAGAAGGTTGATGGTAGGTGAAGGAGAAAGCAGGTTAAAGAAAGGTAGCTTTCTTCTCTCTCTCTCTTTTTTTGAGTTGGTTGGTTTTAAAGATGGAAGAAATTACAGCAGCTTTATATATTTATAGGAAGACTCTAGTAGTCAAGAGGAAATTCTGATGCAGAAGACAAGGGGAAGAGACACTGAGGCAATGTCTTTGAGTAGGTGGAAGGGAACTGGATCTAGCCGCAAGTCAGAGCAGACCTAAGACAGAATAAATAGTTTATCCATATTAACAAGAATTAAGATACACAGGTAGGTAGGTAGGTAGGTAGGTAGGTAGGTAGATATGATGGTAGGAGCTTGGGGAAGCTCCCTTTTGACTACTTGTCTTTCAGTGATATAGGAAGCATTGTTACCAACTGGTGAGTATGAGGGAAAACCTAGAGGAAGTTTGAGGAGAATAAAGAAATAATTATCTAGGAAAGTCTTCATTCTTATTTAGTTGCTTTTTACTTGAAATGCCTGCCATCTATCCCATTTGAAATAGTTGGTCCAAATTTAATTCTGTTTTTCCCCCCCAGAAATCAAAATCTATCTCAATCAGGCTTACTTCTTACATTCAGTTCTCTTCATTTTTATAGGTCCCTGCTCATTTAGAAAACTTAGAGAATTTGTCCTCCCAACTGTGATTTCACAAACTTGTAAATTCAGGCGAACTCTTAGATTCCAGGCTTCTTTCCAAAGTACATCCATCAATTCAAACAGGATTCACCACACTACCATCAGTAAGGGTCATGAGACTCAGGCTTCCTCCTTGGTAGCTGCTAGCTAGCCCAGGATTCTCTAACCCTGCAAAAATAAATCATTAGCTCTGTTTACATATGACCAAATTACAATGTAAAAACATACTCATACTCAGGCGAGACTTACGTTCAGAGACTGAACTTAGAAGAAGAAGACTTAAAAGCTGCTTAATCCTATGTAAGATTTAATCCCATCATCATTTCACTATTAACTTGATGTCAGACAAGTCAATTCACCTATCTCAGATAAACAAACTAAAAAAATAGAACAAGCAAAAAACTTGTTGTACGAGACCAAACAAATAAGAACCAATACAACTTATCCTAGAAGAAAAAGGTTGGTCTGACATCTGAAAATCAATTAATGTAATACATCTTATTAAATAGGAAAAAAAGACAAAAAACATACAATAATTCTAATAGATGCAAAAAAACATTTCATAAAACTAAACAACTTTTCATGATAAAAACTCAACAAATTAGTAACAGAAGGTAACTTCCCCAAACTAAAAAATTAGGGCATCCAGGAGCCCTTTATTAAAAGCCTTTACTGGGGCGCCTGGGTGGCTCAGTGGGGAAAGCATCTGACTCTTGATTTCGGCTCAGGTCATGATCTCAGGGTTGTGAGATCAAGTCCCGTGTCAGGCTCTGTGCTGGGCATGGAGCCTGCTTAAGATCCTCTCTCTATCTCCCTGTGATGCTCACCCCTCACCAGCCCGCCTGCCCTGCTCATGCACTCTCAATCTCTCAAAAAAAAAAAAAAAAAAGGCTTTATTAAAACCCACAGCTAACATCATACATAATGATGAAAGACCAAATGCTTTCCCCCTAAGATCAGAAACAAGACAAGAGTGTCACTCATCATTCCTATTCAACACGGTACTGCATGTTCTACCCAGGGCAATTAGACAAGAAAAAGGCATTCAGATAGAGAGAAAAAACTATCTCTCTCTATATAAAAAAAATCCCAAGAAACCCCCTAAAAAACTATTAGAAGTAAAATAGAGTTCAAGAAGGTTGCAGAATACAAGATCAATATACAAAAATCAATTACATTTCTATACACTTGCAATGAACAATCTGAAAACAAAATTAACAAAACAATTCTATTTAAAACAGCATCAAAAAGAATAAAATACTTTGGAATAAATTTAACAAAATAAGTACAAACTTTATGCTCTGAAAACTACAGAACATTGCTGAAAGAAATTAAAGAAGACTTAAATGAATGTAAAGATATCCTGTGTTCATGAATCACAAGGCAATAGCTCTCAAATTGATCTGTAGATTCAATGCAATCCCTATAAAAAATCTCAGCTAGCTTTTTTGCAGGAGATAATCTTAAAATTCATATGAAAAATGCAAGGGTCTCAGAAGAGCAAAACAATCTTGAAAAAGAAGAACAAAATCAGAGGACTCATACTTCCCAACTTCATAACTTACTACAAAGCTACATTAATCAAGAGATTGGGGACACCTGGGTGGCTCAGTCAGTTAAGAGTCTGCCTCCGGCTCAGGTCATGATCGCAGGGTCCTGGCATCGAGTCCCACATCGGGCTCCCTGCTCAGCAGGGAGTCTGCTTCTCCCTCTGCCTGTCGCTTCCCTTGCTTGTGCATGCTCTCTTTCTGACAAATGAATAAATAAAATCTTAAAAAAAAAGACAGATTGTACTGATATAATGATAAACATAGATTAACAGAACAGAACTGAGAGTTCAGAAATAAACCCCTACATCAATAGTCCACTAATTTTTGACAGGAGTGTCACATCAATTCAATAGGGCAAATAATAGTTTTTTGAACAAATGGTGTTGGGACAACAGGATATCTTCATGCAAAAGAATGAAGTTGGACCCTTGTCTAACACCATACACAAAAATTAACTCATAATAAATCACAGACCTAAATGTAAGAGCTAAAACTATAAAACTCTTAGAAGAACACATAGGAGTATATTAGGATTAGGTAGTGGATTAGGTAATGGTTAAAGCAACAAAAGAAAAAGTAGATGAACTGGAGTTCATCAAAATTAAAAACTTCTGTGCTGCAAAGGAAATCATTAAAAAAGTGAAAAAACAGGGGCGCCTGGGTGGCTCAGTCGTTAAGCACCTGCCTTCGGCTCAGGTCATGATCCCAGGGTCCTGGGATCGAGCCCCGCATCGGGCTCCCTGTTCGGCGGGAAGCCTGCTTCTCCTCCCTCTCCCACTCCCCCTGCTTGTGTTCCCTCTCTCGCTGTGTCTCTCTCTGTCAAATAAATCAATAAAATCTTTAAAAAAAAAAATAAAATAAAAAAGTGAAAAAACAATCTCCAGAATGGGAGAAAATCTTTGCTAACCATATGTCTGATAAGGGGCCTGTTTGTAGAATATACTAACACTCGTAACTCAATAATCAAAAGATAAATAACCCAATTACAAAATGGGCAAAGGATCTGAAAAGATAGTTCTCCAAAGCAGATATACAAATGGCTGATAAGCACATGAAAAGATGCTCAACATTATTAGCTATCGGGAAAATGCAAATTAAAACCACAGTGAGATACCACTTCACACCCAGGGGAATGGCCATAATCGAAGAGACAGATAAGGACACATGTTGGTAAATGTGAAGAAATCTGAACCCTTATACACCATAGGTAGGAATATAAAATGGTGCAGCCACTTTGGAAAACATTTCTGTTCCTCAAAATGTTCAACAAAAAGGGGCACCTGGGTGGCTCAGTCAGTTAAGCATCTGCCTTCGGCTCAGGTCATGATCCCAGGGTCCTGGGATTGAGCCCCACGTCAGGCTCCCTGCTCAGCGGGGAGCCTGCTTCTCCCTCTCCCTCTGCCTGCCGCTCCCCCAGCTTGTGCTCTCTCTCTCTCTCTGACAGATAGATAAAGAAAATCTTTAAAAAAAAAAAAAAAAAGATTCAACAAAGAGCTACCATATGACCCAGCATATTCACTCCTAAGTATATGCCCAAGAGAAATGAAAACATATGTCCACAAAATAATTTGTCAATAAATATTCATCACAGCATTATTCATAATAGCCAATTAGTAGAAACAGCCCGAATGTTCAGCTGATGAATGAGTAAATAAAATGTGGTATCCATAGAGTAAAGTATTACTGGGCAACAAAAAGCAATGAAGTATTGATACATGCTACAACATGGAAAAATCTTAAAAACATTATACTAAACAGAAGATTCCAGTCACAAAAAACTATATATAAACATTTATATGAAAAGTCCAGAATAGACAAATCTACAGAGACCGAAAGTAGGCGGGTGATTGCCTAAAGCTGAGTGAGGACAGAATGGAAAGTGTATGGTATGGAATAGGTATGGAATTTTTCTTCTTAAAATTTAAAAAAAAAGGGGCACCTGGGTGGCTCAGTCGTTAAGCGTCTGCCTTCGGCTCAGGTCATGATCCCAGGGTCCTGGGATCGAGCCCCGCATCGGGCTCCCTGCTCGGCGGGAAGCCTGCCTCTCTCTTTCCCACTCCCCCTGCTTGTGTTCCCTCTCTTACTGTGTCTCTCTGTCGAATAGATAAATAAAATCTTTAAAAAAAAAAAATTAAAAAAAAAAATTTTTTTTTTTTGGTTAAAAAAAAGCCACAACTAAAACTTAACCACTGTAATTGTGTATAAGTGTACAGTTCAGTAATATTAAGTAGATTCACATTATTGTAAAATCGATCTCCAGAACTTTTTCATATTGCAAAACTGAAACTTTATCCTTTAAACAACTTCCCATTTCCTTCTCCCCCCAAGACCCTGGCAATGACTATTCTACTTTCTGTCTCTGTGAATTTGACTACTCTAGGTTCTCATGTAAGTGGCATCATACTGTATTTGTCTTTTTGTGACTTTACTTCACTCAGCAGAATGATCTTAGTGCTCATCCATATTATAGTATGTGATAGTATTTCTTTCCTTTTTAAGGCTGAATAATATTCCACTATATATTTATATACATACCACATTTTGTTTATACATTCATCTGTTGACAGACACTGGGTTGCTTCCACTTCTCTGCTATTGTGAGTAATGTTGCCAGGAACATGGTATGCATATATCTGTTCAAGATCCGACTTCCAGTTATTTTAGATACATACCCAAAAGTGGAATTGCTGGATTACGGAGGCATCTCCTTAGAATGACAAAATTATTCTAAAATTTGACAGTGGTGATAGTTGCACAATCCTAGAATATACTAAAAACCACTGAATTGTACACTTCAAATGGGTTAATCATATGGTATATAAATTATATCTTGATAAAACTGTTAAAAAAAATACAACTCCTAAAGGCTGAATCGTGGATATAATTACTTAAAGATTTTGACTGAACTAGATTATTAATCTGGTTAAATAACCAGTCAATCTTGTCATACAGGTAATTTTGGCTTTTATTTTCGATGACCTGGCTAGATGCTTAGGAGTTTTTTGAGACGTAACCTAGGTGCTTCTTCAACACTGATCCATTAGAGAAAAGTAAGAAAAAGGAATTCTCAGTATCTTTAATCCAATTCTGAACTTTTTCATATTATGTGTCAGGAAATACTGTGAGGAAATAACAAATTCATACTAATACTAACTATACTAACTGCTTGGTAGCTATGCCATTCACCAGATTTTTAAAAGATAGGGATAAATAAGGCAGGACTTGATTACTCACTTTGACTTCAGATTTACTTTTTGAAATGTCACTCACAATGATTTCACATAGAAGATGCTCCAAAGACAGAAGGTTTATTCACTTTATTTTTGCAATACAAAATTATAAAATTAAAAAGTCCTAAGTCCAATGTCACTGAATGGGGAAAGAGGTAATAAGTTAAAAAACCAGGAGAGAAAAATCTTGAGAAAAAAAATGTGCATCAAATTCAGATTGTTCTCACCTCTAATTGTTATACACAACTAGAAAAGCTATCAGCAATATTGATGGCCACTGATACTTAGAAACTCATTTCATCATCTTTTCGGCTTTATCTAGACATTTTCAATCTTGTCAAGATTCAAAGATACACTTTTAGAAAGACAATAAATGAGATAATCTCAAAGATTTCTCATGATCTCCTCTGATCAGAGCAGAGCTAAGTAAAAAAAACCTTACTGGTCTGACTGATCATTTTTAAAACAACAGACTATATAGTTCACAGCAAAAACACAAGTTTAGAGGTCAACTTTCAATTTCAGTCCAAGCAGAGACTGAAACAATGGTTATGATCTAATTATAGAGATGGTTGTCACGTTGGGACAGTCCTTCTTTCCAGATTACACATCTTATACATTTTAACAGCTTTTCCTAAATAATCTCTCAGGGTTGATTTTAAGTGAAGACTGAAATACTAACAATTGGATTCAGATTCTCATTATAGATTTTTCAAAGTCCGTCTGTGTGCAGAAGCCAAATTATGCATGGCAACTTGAACAGTTGAGGTCCCCTCAGGGATATCACAGGAATTGATGACCGAATGTAGTGCCCGGGTATATGCTGCAAATAAAGGTTTGCACAGTGATGAATGAAGTCAGATTCTAAACTACTCACTCTCCCAACCTCCTTCCCATTAGTACTGCTTCTCTACAAGTCTCATAGTATTAACTTTGCCTATTCATTGAATAAATATTTATTGAGTACTTAGTACATGCCAAGCACTCCATGAGGACATGTTAAGTAACACTAAAGTATTTGGGTAACAGGGAATTCAGCTGGACAGAGGCCTAACTTAGATGGCCATAAAACACAAGTTCTAACTTCTTCATTTATAGGAGGACCTGGAAGCCAAGTCCCCCTACAGTGGAGTAGAAATATTTCCCCAGCATTAATGGAGACAGAAGAGAGCAAATCTCAAAAAGGATTATAACTCACTATAATTATTTTCATTGTCTCAGAGTTGTTTTGTAAAGGAGTTATAACAATCTCTGATATACAGTAAACACCCAATAAATGCTAACTTACTATAATCACTACATTTATTGTTTGGTGGTTTTTTTGTTTTGTTTTGTTTTGTTTTTTAATTGCCACCAGGCCCCAACCATTCCTTTAAGAAGCTTACCTCTATGGTTTTTATAGAAAATACAATTGTTGGCACAGGTATCAGGATGAGCATCCCAAAAATCAGGACCACAGCAGCAAAGTGGAGGTAAAGTAATGTTATACAGCCTCATTTTCTCCTGGATCTGGGCTCGCAGAGCTTTAATATATCTATAAAGATACAATATGATCAGGCAAAGTTAACCACTAGGAAGAGAATGAGCATGAGTCCTTATTTGACTACCAGCTTTAACCGTTAAAACTATTTCACATCTCCATGCCTCAACTCTTCCTCTTTGTAATGGGAAACAGCACAGGGGGAAATACAGTGCTATTCCTCTAGAGCCAGGACTTTATGCAGAATTTTTCAAAATACCTTTGGCATTCCTTTTCTCTCTGTTGTTGTTTTTCTCTGGCTTCTTTTAGTTCCTCAAGTTTTAGCTGGGCTAGTATGTCACTCATCTTCTCCCCTGAATATAGCTCTTCATGAAAGTTCATTCTTAGTATCCTCTGCTCTTCAGCATAACGTTGCCGCTCTTTCTTTTTTTTAATTCTGAGAATAAAATCGTAATGGTTAGGAATTTCATAAAATCATTATTTAGAATTAGCTTCTAGACCCAAATAATTCAAGGAATTCCCAGAAATAAGAGAGTCAGGAAATCAGTTTAACACCCCTAGAATAGCCTCAAAAATCCCTGCTGGCTGACTGGAGTTTATTCTACAGCTCACAGAAATATACAGCCTCTCAAATGGCAAGGACCACTGGTTACAGATACAAAGGTTTCGCTGTAAGAATCCAAGTACAAAAGCTTTCTTACCTTAGACAACCAAATAAATAGATAAATCACCCAACCAACCAACCAGACAAAATACAAAAACAATGGGTTTTATGACTGGACATCAGGCGATGAGAAACCGTGATTCTTGACAGATGGTAAACAAATGAAGTGAGCCCTATTAACTGCCCCAGCCTACTGCCTTGTAAGTTTCCATGCAGCAGCACAAGGTAGGAGTACTGAGGTAGAGCCTGATAGACTCCCTAAGTTAAGAAGACAGGGCTGAAGGTCCAGGGACACAAAGGCAACTAGAGCTCATAGAGGGAATACCAGAGAGCAGAGAGCTGTTCAAGAGCGAAAACCTGGAGATCCACAGAGGGTCTCCTTCTGATACACAGCAGAGTACTGTGTACCTATTTGAGGAAATAACCTGAGGCTAGGGACAGAATCATCAAAATGGGTAACAAGAAACAGTGCCTTATGCTCACACAGAGCTGGGAATAGTGTCTGTTCCCACCAATCAAACTTGAAAAACTCGTAACACACGGGACATTGGGTAGAGTTTCCAGGGTGATCTTATCTCCACAGTGGGGAATAATGATTAGTCTTTAACTGAGCACTGTTCCAGACACAACCTAATAAATTATAAAAGCAAAGCCCCAAAGTAATATAACTGTACCCCAAAAGCTCAGAAAAATTTGTAAGAACACAAAGCTACCCAGCAACCAACAAGGTAAAATTCACAATGTTTGACATCTAATCAAAGATTACCAAGGATGCAAAGAAGCAGGAAAACATACTCATAATGAAGAGACTAACCAATCAAAACCAACCTAGAACTGAGTTATTAGATAGCACAGGAAAACATTTGAACAGTTATTATGTCTACATTTTATATGTTCAAATAGTTAAGATATAAAAAAGACAAATCAAACTTCTTGAGATGAAAACTACAATTTCTGAAATGAAAAATACACTGGAGAACAAACCTATATCTAATGGAATCAATAACTAATAACCTTTCAAAACAGAAAGCACCAGGCCCACATGGGTTTACCAAATAATCATGGAAGAAATTATACCAATTCTCTACAATCTTCTTTCAGAGGACAGAAACAGAATATTTCTTAACTCATTCTATGAGGCCAGCACTACCCTAATACCAAAACCAGACAAAGATATTACAGGAAAAGAAAACTAGAGGGGCATCTGGGTGGTTCAGTCAGTTAAGCATCCACCTTCAGCTCAGGACATGATCTCAGAGTCCTGGGATCAAGCCCCACGTTGGGCTCCCTGCTTGGAAGGGAGTCTGCTTGTCCCTCTCTCTCTGCCCTCCCCCTGCTTATGCTCTCTCT
>NW_028008681.1:0-1047 GCF_054177405.1 Leptonychotes weddellii | reverse complement strand
GGGAGGGGTCCTCTCTGCCTCTAGGACTCAAATGTTTGTTTCATTCCCCAGATTAGGGAGGTTCTCAGCTACATCTGGCTCAAATACATCTTCTAGTGCTCTCTTTCTCTCCACTCCCTCCGGGATTCCAATTATTCTGACATTGGAATGCCTCATGGTGTCACTTATTTCTCTGATTCTATTTTCATGGATTCTGAGTTGTTTTTCCCTGGCCTCCTCTTTTCCCTTTTTAGCTATTAAATTGTCTTCCAGGTCGCTTATCCGTTCTTCTGCCTCACTTACCCTAGCTGTTAGAGTATCTAGATTAGATTGGATCTCACTGATAGCATTTTTAAGTTCTGCCAGTTCAGCTTTCATTTCTGCCCTTAGAGACTCTATGTTGCCATTAATTGATTTCTCCATTCTAGCTGTTGCCTTCACAATTGCTAGCCTGAATTCCACCTCCGACATCTTGGTTATATTTGCATCCATTTGTAAATCTGCAGCATAAGTCATAATCTCTGAGTCTTTTCTAATTTGGGGGTTCCTGCTCCTAGTCATTCTGTTGATGGGTGGTTGAGGGAATGTATAGAGTCCAAATTATTGACCAGAACCCAAGCAAGATGCACCTGTTTTCTAGGGACCTTAGGGTTGCTGGCCTCTTGTTTTCCCAGCCTGTCTTTTGGGGGAGGGGCCTGCCATGCTGTTAGTCAGGCAACCCTGTTTGGGCAGAGTTGCCCTTCCCCCCCGGGGCAGGGGATGGGCTCAGTGGGAATCAGTTTTGGGGGGCTCTTGCTCTCTGGTGGCTTTCCCTGGTGGCTTTCTGCCTCTCTTCTGAGAGTCAGAGCAGAAGAGACCATTTACAACCCTCTGCCTCAGAGCAGAGAGATTGCAGTCTGTTCTTCAGTGAGCTCTCTAGGTCACACTGTCTCCGTTTCTGTGCTGCCGTAAATGGCAGCGTCCTGGGTTGTGTGATCCTCCACAGCGCTCCCTGTCTTGCCTCCAGGTCGGGGCATGTCTCTGCCCTTTGTGCTTCTAAAACCACCAGCCACTCCCAGTTCATACCCA
>NW_028008680.1:0-907 GCF_054177405.1 Leptonychotes weddellii | reverse complement strand
GAGTGTGCAGAAAGATAAAGTTATCATAAAAGCCGGATCACATTAGAGATAACTCCTTTTTTTGTCTTCCTTTGTGTTACTCAGGGAGTTTGAAAGCATTATTCAGCCTCTTCCAGCCCTGTTTGTCCCCACTTCAAGTCAGTAGACTTTTTTTTTTTTAAAGATTTTATTTATTTATTTGAGAGAGAATGAGAGAGAGCGAGCACGTGAGAGGGGGGAGGGTCAGAGGGAGAAGCAGACTCTCCGCGGAGCAGGGAGCCCGATGTGGGACTCGATCCAGGGACTCCAGGATCATGACCTGAGCCGAAGGCAGTCGCTTAACCAACTGAGCCACCCAGGCGCCCAAGCCAGTAGACTTCTTTAATCCGAACCATTATAATTCTTCTGTGTGAGTTCCCCCTGCTCACTGCTGTGCGAGAGCCTGCTAGAGCCGACCGGGACATTCTCAGGAATTGTGCCAGCCAGCCGACATCACATTCAGACTTTAATGGACTCACACCATGGTGCAAATGAGTGCAGCTCCCCCTCAGCTGGTTGTTAAGCATTGACCAGCACAGCACTGCCTATAGGTGCCACTCTTCACCCAAGTATTTGATTTTATAATGCCTATAATTAATTTTTCAGGGAAAAAATCAAAGAATGGTTTAACTTAAATATTCATTTGCTATAAAGAATAGCATTTCCTGTAAGCCCTCTGAGGTTATGGGGGGCAGTTATGAAAAACATAAGGGTGCTTCAGTTTTCCTGCATTTGGAAACCAAACTCAAGTAGGTTTGAGTATTCTTTGACTCTTCGACCCATCCATCCTCTAAGTGTTCCTCTTTTTCATTGGCTATATGATTGTCTTCCAGATTCATGGGCCTTTGAGCAAGCTGACTGGCTGGTGAAATAAGCTGATGAACTCCTA
>NW_028008679.1:0-907 GCF_054177405.1 Leptonychotes weddellii | reverse complement strand
TGATGTTTTCAAGCTTCATTCATATTGTACTGTAACTTCATTTCTTTTTTGAGCTGAATAATATTCCATTCTATGGATATAACATATTGTTTATTCATTCATTGGTTGATGGAAATTTGGGTTATTTCCACTATATGTCTATTATTAATAACACTTCTAAACATTTATGTAAAAGCTTTTGTGTGTCTTTGATTCTATTGGGTATATACCGATAAGTATAGTTGTTGGACCATATGGTAACTCTGTGTTTAAGATTTTGAGGAACTTCAAAATATTTACCAAGGTGGCTACACCATTTTACATATCCATCAGCAATATGAAGTTTCTAGTTTCTTCTTATCTTGGCAACATGTGTTAGTTTCTGACTTTTTTTTATTATAGTCATTATACTGGGTGTGAAGTGGTAGCTCATTGTGGTTTTGACAATGGCCAAATGATGTAGTGTACCTTTTCATGTGCTTATTGGCCATCTGTATATCTTCTTTGGAGAAATATTGATTTAAATCCTTGCCCATTTTTCAGATATTCTTTGTTGCCTCTCTTCTTGGACTCCCATTATGCATGAACTGGTATTGTTGATGGCATCCAAAAGTTCTCTAAGACTCTGTTCATTATTCATTATTATTATTTTTTTTAAGATCTCAGACTGAAAAAGCTCAGTTGACTTTCTTCAATATCATTGATTTTTTTTCTTGTCCAATTAAAATTAAAGTCTGTTGAAATCCCCACTCTAGTGTCATTTTCATTTCAGGTATACTTTTCAACTCCAGAATGTCTCTTTGTTTGCTTGCTTTTAATTATTCTTACCTCTTTATTAATACTCCCTGTAGTGAGACATCATTCTCAGACTTTCTCTTGACTTTCAAGGCATGGATTTCTTTACTTTAAAAATTTAGTCTGGGGGGGG
>NW_028008678.1:0-907 GCF_054177405.1 Leptonychotes weddellii | reverse complement strand
AGTAATGCAGAGAGAGTGGGGCACCTGGGTGGCTCAGTCAGTTGGGTGTCTGCCTTCAGCTCAGGTCATGATCCCGGGGTCCTAGGATCGAGCCCCATACTGAGCTCCCTGCTCAGCGGAGAGTCTGCTTCTTCCTCTGCCCCTCCCCCTGCTCGTGATATCTCTCTCTGCTAAATCAATAAAATTTTAAAAAATCTTTAAAAAAAAGCAACTATACTTTGATTAAAAAAAAAGAAGAAATGCAGAGTGGCTATATTCGCATCAGATGCTACAGACTCAGAGCAAACAGGATTACCAGGGGTGGCAATGGTCATTTCATAATGGTAAAGGTTCAGTGCACACACAAGACAGAGCAACACTAAATATTTATGCGCCTAATAAGAGTTCGAAAAGGAAGAAACAACCATGATGAAGCTGCAGCAGTTTATGGAAACCCACAAAGACAGAGATGTCAACAGCCCTATTCTGCTCAGTAGCGAGCAAGTGGGCAGGAATGAAGTGAGGGCAGAGACCAGTGTGACCTAACAGCCAAGTGCAGAATGTTCCACCACACAGCAGAATATACGTTGTTTTCAAGAACACATTTACCAATACGGACCACATTCTGGGCCGTAAGAACAAATCTCAAGAAATTTGGAAAAGAATTCAGTTGATACTATGTTCTCTGACAGCAGTGGAATTCAGTTAGAAGTCAGGAACAGAGAGCGGTCTGTGCTGTGTGCATGTCAGCAAAGCCCCGGCAGGGGGCCGGAGTTTTTCCGAGTCCCATACATATGTAAAACTTCAGCAAACTGGTCCCCCATAACACAAACTGTACATTTTATACCAATTATATCTCAATAAAGCTGTTAAAGAAAATCAAAAAGAACGAGGTAGTCAAAAAAGTATGTCAACGAGCAACACATGA
>NW_028008677.1:0-907 GCF_054177405.1 Leptonychotes weddellii | reverse complement strand
CCTGCTCGGCGGGGGGTCTGCTTCCCCCTCTGCCCTCTTCCCTCTCGTGCTCTCTGTCTCTCATTCTCTCTCTCTCAAATAAATAAATAAAATCTTTAAAAAAAAAAAAAAAAAGAGAAGTTGCCTTCACTTGGTAGAGCCCCGCCCCACAGGAGCTGCGGCCCCTCATCACTCAAGTCTGCACTTAATTAAAAAGGGGAGCATTCTGGACTCTGCCCAATTGGTACCAATTCCATTCTAATCCTTCAGGCTGCTGCCATTTGTCTGTTTGTCCCTCTTTGACAAAAAGCGGAGAGGGGGGGAATCAAAAGAGGAAAAAGCATCTCCTATCCTGCAGCTTTCAGACAGGGCCTGAACTTGAGCTGGGGCACTTGGTCTCTAAGTAGAGGGTTGAGAGCTAAATTAATAGGGGAAGAGATAGAACAGAACAAGGAAGTTTTTGCATTTTGAGGGAGTCCCGAATGGCTGCGGGCAGCAAATATGAAAAGCTGAAGTCACCAACACCTTCTAAAATAAAAATGACTCTCCTGGGGGCACGGTTGGTCTCTCTTTGAACTTCCAGACTCTTGCCAGCATTAGGCTCAACCTTTCTCCTTGGGACAATATTCCAGATGAAAGGAGGACACATGTATTCCGCCTTGTTTAAAAATACTGAAATGCTAGGGGCACCTGGCTGGCTCAGTCGGTAGAGCATGTGACTCTTGCTCACAGGGTCATGAGGTTGAGCCCCACGTTGGGTGTAGAGCATAGAGTTTACTTAAAAATATATATAAAAAACAAAACAAAAAATATATATAGGGGCGCCAGGCTGGTTCAGTCAGTAGAGCACGCAACTCTTGATCTCAGGGTTTCGAGTTCAAGCCCCACACTGGGTGTAGAGATTACTTAAAAATAAAATCTTAAAAAA
>NW_028008676.1:0-907 GCF_054177405.1 Leptonychotes weddellii | reverse complement strand
GAAAGAAAAAGAGAGAGAACGTGAGCGGGGGGAGGGGCAAAGGCAGAGGGAAAGGGAGAGGATCTCAAGCAGACTCCCCACTGAGCGGGGCTCCATCCCAGGATCCTGAGGTCATGACCTGAACCTAAACCAAGAGTGCGACACTCATCCGACTGTGCCACCCAGGTGCCCCGGCCTGTTATGACTGCCACAGCTGTTCCAGCCACAGCCTATATACTCCATATTGGTCCACTTTATACATGGTCAGGACTGACTAATGTGATCATACTTACATTTGTTGACTAACCATTCTATTTATAGGGATGGGGTAACTGGGCGATGAACATTTAGGACGTCACGTGATGTAATAAGCACTGGATGTTATATGCAACTGATGAATCACTGACCTCTACCTCTGAACTTAATGATACACTGTATGTTAACTAATTGAATTTAAGTAAGTTAAGAAAATTCTATTTATAATATTTAAATCTTCTGCTCATAAATTGCTATTAATTCATCTAGTCACTAAATATTAATGGAATGCTTACCCTTTAATACGAACAGCAGTATTGTTATTATTAATTTAGGGGCAATAAAACAATATATAACTGCTATCTCCAAGGAGTATATGATTTAGTTGTAGAGATGACAAACACACAAAAATAACAATTTCATTTACATTTTCATTATGTTATGTTAGTCACCATACAGTACATCATTAGTTTTTTTTTTTTTTTAAAGATTTTTTTTATTTTTTTTTATTTATTTATTTGAGAGAGAGAATGAGATAGAGAGAGCACATGAGAGGAGGGAGGGTCAGAGGGAGAAGCAGACTCCCCGCCGAGCAGGGAGCCCGATGCGGGACTCGATCCCGGGACTCCAGGATCATGACCTGAGCCGAAGGCAGTCGCTTAACCAACTGAGC
>NW_028008675.1:0-907 GCF_054177405.1 Leptonychotes weddellii | reverse complement strand
GTAAGGTAGAGATCATATCTAAGTTAGGGTAATGTGAGTATTACATGAGGTAATGTATGGGAAGATGCAGTACTTGACTAATGTGGGAAGACAATAACATTTGAAGGGAATACAGAGTTTCAAGTCTGTAACAGCAGGAGCTTACCCTTGGTCTACCGTTAGGTGATCCTAGACAGGGGTAACATGCATATATGCCCCCAAAATGCATGTACATTTCACAAGCCAGCTAGGCCTTGAGCATGACTGGAAGGAGGGAAGACTTGGCCATAGGGTCTCCACCCAAAATCTCTTTGTGTGTTTTCTTCTCTAAGGCTCCCCACTCCACTTTGCAGCAATGACCTCCCACGACATTTGCTTGCAGATGACACAGGCTGTCCTCAATCCTAAGTACCTTAGAAACTCGATGTCCGAGTGTTTCTTTCCCCAAGCGCTCTTGCTGTATATATTTGGTTGATCTGTCTCTTATATCACATCTCTGGGGGCTCTCCCCCTTTCAATCTTTCTCTCTTTCCTATTGCAGTATATTTGCGTTACCTGGGTTTTTAAATTTTGGTTCTTTGGTTCTGTAGAGCCTCCTACATTCTGGATTTTGCTACCTGCATCAGCAATTTTTTAACTTTTTCCTTTATCTCTTGTTATTTCCTAAAGTGGTAGTAGATCCAGAGACTTGTTAAATTCGGGTTTGATGTTTTGTTAAGAATACCTTACAGCAGGGGCACCTGGGTGGCTCAGTCAGTTAAGAGTTTGCCTTCAGCTCAGGTCATGATCCCAGGGTCCCGGGATCACATTGGGCTCCCTGCTCAGTGGGGAGTCTGCTTCTCCCTTTCCCTCTGCCCCTCCCCCCACCTCGTGCTCTCTCTAGCTTGCACTCACTCTCTCAATAAATAAAATCTTTAAAAAAAAAAAA
>NW_028008674.1:0-907 GCF_054177405.1 Leptonychotes weddellii | reverse complement strand
CTATTTCCCTGTGACACTTTCAACATTGGTTAAAGCTATAAATGGCTTAAAGATCCATAATTCTGCACTTTAATCCAAATACACCTCAAGATTTCTGTCCCAGTCTTACCCTAAGGACCATGAGCCTCTTCTGCCTTCCTTTGAAATAGCAGTCGATCTAATTTGTTTGTCTGTTTCTTTGAAGAACCCTGGGAAGGCAGTATGATAGAGTAGCACAGACATGGTTTTTTGGGAATCAGATAAGTCTATAATTAAATGCCATTCATAATGCTCCTGGCCGTTGTGTGACCTAAGTCAAGTTATTTAATTTCATAAGGTCTCAGTTTCCTCAACTCAAAAATGGAAAAAAATGAAATCTCTACAATGTGGATGCAATGTTTAAATGGATTAGCGTGGGGCACCTGGGTGGCGCAATTGGTTAAGTGTCCAACTCTTGGTTTCGGCTCAGGTCGTGTTCTCAGGGTCGAGATCGAGCCCCACATCAGGCTCTGTGCTTTGCGCAGAGTCAGCTTGAGATTCTCTCTCCCTTTCCCTCTGCTCTTGCTCTCTCTCTCTTTAAAATAAATGAAAAAATCTTTAAAAAAATAAATGCATCTGTGCATATATATGTAAGTTCCCTTTTCCCTTTGCATCCACTGAGATACACATAGTGACAAAGGACGAATTAAGCAATGCAGCAAATTGAAGGTATGAAGTTTACTTAAGAGTGTCTTCAGGATGCCTGGATGGCTCAGTCGGTTAAGCATCTGATTCTTGATTTTGGCTCGGGTCATGATCTCAGAGTTGTGGGATCGAGCTCTGCTTCTTCTCTCTCTGCCCCAACCCGCCCCCCCCCACCCCCACTCATGCTCACTTGCTCTCTCTCTCTCTCTCTCTCTAATAAATAAATAAAATCTTAAAAAAAAAA
>NW_028008673.1:0-907 GCF_054177405.1 Leptonychotes weddellii | reverse complement strand
GGTGGTGATGATGTTGATAGTGGTGGTGGTGGTGTTGGTGGTGATAGTGATGGTTGTGATGATGATGGTGGTTGTGATGGTGGTGATGGTGGTGCTGGTGATGATGGTGATGATGGTGATGGTGGTGGTGATGGTGGTGGTGGTGGTGGTGATGCTGATGATAGTGATGGTTGTGATGATGATGGTGGTTGTGATGGTGGTGATGGTGGTGCTGGTGATGATGGTGATGACGGTGATGATGGTGATGGTGGTGGTGATGGTGGTGATGACAGTGATGATGGTGGTGATGATGGTGGTGATGTGGTGATGATGGTGGTGGTGGTGGTGATGACAGTGATGGTGGTGATGATGGTGGTGGTGGTGGTGGTGGTGGTGATGATGATGGTGGTTGTGATGGTGGTGATGGTGGTGTTTGTGGTGGTGATGATGGTGATGATGTTGATAGTGGTGTTGGTGGTGATGGTGGTGGTGGTGGTGATGGTGACGATGGTGATGATAGTGGTTATGGTGGTGATAGTGGTGGTGGTGATGATGATGGTGGTGGTGGTGATGGGGCTGGTGGTGTTTGTGGTGGTGATGGTGATGGTGGTGATAGTGATGGTTGTGATGATGATGGTGGTTGTGATGGTGATGATGTTGATAGTGGTGTTGGTGGTGATGGTGATGGTGGTGGTGGTGGTGATGCTGATGATAGTGATGGTTGTGATGATGATGGTGGTTGTGATGGTGATGATGTTGATAGTGGTGTTGGTGGTGGTGGTGATGGTGGTGGTGGTGGTGATGGTGGTGGTGGTGGTGATGCTGATGATAGTGATGGTTGTGATGATGATGGTGGTGGTGGTGATGGGGCTGGTGGTGTTTGTGGTGGTGATGATGGTGGTGGTGATGGTGATGATGGTGATGGTGG
>NW_028008672.1:0-907 GCF_054177405.1 Leptonychotes weddellii | reverse complement strand
TGTGCGCGACCCCGCTGCTCTGGGTTTCCACCCCGGGGGCTGCCCTAAAGTCCTTTCCCCGCCACTACTGGTCTGTGAGCCTGTGCCTCGTCCCCAGCGCGTGAGGCTGTTGCTCACTGGCAGTGTAGGATCCCCACGGTCAGGCACCCTCCCACTGCCGTTTATCCTCCAATATCTGCCCGTGGAATCACGGCTCCCCGCTTTGTACCTCAAAACCAACCACCTGCGATATTCTGTTTGTAGAGATCCAGATCTTCTTACATCTCAGGCTGGTTTCGTGGGTGCTCAGAGTGGTCTGGTAGATATCCAGCTCAATTCCGGGGACCAGTTGAAATAGGGTCCCCTACTCCTCCGCCATCTTCTCCCTCCCTTTGCATCTCTTATTATAGTCTTTGGTTTAAAATCTAATTTGTCTGATATAAGGATTGCTACCCCAGCTTTCTTTTTTTTGCATGTGACAACCAGATTTAAAAATTTTTTTTAATTTATTTTTTATTATGTTCAGTTAGCCAACATATAGTACATCATTAGTTTTTGATGTAGTGTTCAATGTCCATTAGCATGATAAATGGTTCTCCACCCCCTCACTTTCAATCTGGAGGTGTCTTTGGGTCTATAATGAGTCTCTTGTAGACAGCATATGGATGGGTCTTGCTTTTTTTCCAATATAATATCCTATGTCTTTTGATTGGAGCACTTAGCCCATTTACATTCAGAGTAACTATTGAAAGATATGAATTTAGTGCCATTGTATTACCTGTAAAGTCACTGTTTCTGTCTATTGTCTCCATTCCTTTCTGGTCTATGTTACTTTTGGACTTTCACTTCGCTTACAGGATCCCCTTTAATATTTCTTGTAGGGCTGCTTTGGTGATCACAAATTTTTTGTTTCTATTTGTCCTGGAAG
>NW_028008671.1:0-907 GCF_054177405.1 Leptonychotes weddellii | reverse complement strand
TCATTATAATTTGTTTTTCTTTCTATTAATTCCTTTCTGGTTTCTGACTGATTTAACTTTTTGAGTGCAGTGCTTAATTAATGTTGATTCTTTCCTAGTTATTAATATAAATACGTGAGGTTATAGGTCTTCCACTGAGTATACCAGTGATTGCCTCATATAATTGACAAATTGATGCTCTGTGAATCTGGGACATAGAACTTCCTATGACTGTTATGTGGTCATTATGAATTGTTCTTTTTAGTATTATAAAGTTTCCCCTTTTCTATGGTTGAATGATTTTTGTTCTGAATCAAACTTGTCTGATATTTCTTTTTAAAGATTTTATTTATTTAACAGAGAGACACAGCAAGAGAGGGAACACAAGCAGGGGGAGTGGGAGAGGGAGAAGCAGGCTCCCCGCTGAGCAGGGAGCATGATGCGGGGCTCGATCCCAGGACCCTGGGATCATGACCTGAGCCAAAGGCAGATGCTTAACCCACCAAGGCACCCAGGCACTTCCAAACTTGTCTGATATTAGTATCACAACTATTGCTTTATTTATTTTCTCTTCTCTTATTTTCAACCTTTATGAATCATTTTGTTCTAGGCGCATCACTTGTATTCATCCTAGAATTCAGATTTTTTAAAAAATTTTTTTATTGTTATGTTAATCCCCATACATTACATCATTAGTTTTTGATGTAGTGTTCCATGATTCGTTGTTTGTGCATAACACCCAGTGCTCCATGCAGAACGTGCCCTCCTCAATACCCATCACCAGGGTAACCCATCCTCCCACCCCCTTCCCCTCTAGAACCATCAGTTTGTTTTTCAGAATCCATTGTTTCTCATGATTCATCTACCCCTCTGATTTCTCCCCCTTCATTCTTCACCTCCTGCTACCTTCTTCTTTTTTTTTTTCTTA
>NW_028008670.1:0-11933 GCF_054177405.1 Leptonychotes weddellii | reverse complement strand
CTCTCTCTCTCTCTCATTCTGTCTCAAATAAATAAATAAAATCTTTAAAAAAAAAAAACAAACTGTTGCCTATGAATTCCTCGTGAAATAAGGTTCTCAATAAGCTAACCAGCTTTCATGCTTTTAAAAACCACACAGATGCCTAGAGAAGTCGTAACTCCTCAGTTTGTCTTTCAAAGCCTTTGTTAAGCATTGGATTGGCAAACATAAATTTGAAACCTAATCTCTCCCTATTTCCACTCACACGACCCATGTGCCAACTACCCTGGACTACTGACAATCCCCTGAACAGACCTTTACATTGTCTGTTTAAATAGTCACTAAATGATTACCTCATTAAGTGATATATAAACTTCATAATAAATTGTTGACAGAAAAAAAAAGATAACCAGCTTTTAGAGATTTTGCTCAAGATTTAAGATATTTTTATTGCTACAGAAGGAGTAATCTGATTGGTTCAGAAATCATATCATTAGAGGTTTCACTTGTTTGAATAATTTCCTTTTTTTAAAAAGATTAAAAAGATTTTTTTAAAGATTTTATTTATTTGAGAGAAAGAGAGCGAGCGAGAGAGAGAGAAGGAGCAGGGGGAGGAGCAGAAGGAGAGGGAGAAGCAGACTCCCCGCTGAGCAGGGAGCCCGATGCTGGGCTCGATCCCAGGACCCTGGGATCATGATCTGAGCCAAAGGCAGATGCTTAACTGACTGAGCCACCCAGGCGTCCCTATTTGAATAATTTCCTGTGTGAGGCAGCACCGTGTGTGGTCCCAGATTCACTAGAAGTCGTGAGCGTCCCAGGCACATTGTATGGGGACATGTATCAATACCTAAAGAGAGAAAGAGATGCAGCAGGAACAACAGTCTTACTGTTATGTGTGGCCCTGTCAATGACGTCAGGAAGAGCTTATGTTTTCTGCTGAAATCAGCCTTTGACTCTGACAAACTTATTTTTTCTCTCTTGGTTCCTTGTTTTTTCAGAAACCTTGGGTATATGACCTTTGGGAGGTGTGGAATGGCTATCCCAGGCAGGTAAGTCCCTTCTGATACAGTCCTCCCTTCCTTCAGCTTTGAGGCCCTCAAATTGTCCCCTGAGTTAGGTCCGAGTCCCCTTCCTACTCTCTGTCCACGTCTGTGCAATCCTTCAGCTCTTTCTCTACCAGAGCTTACTCATCCTTATTCCTTACTTACCTATCACTTGTGTTGTTCCTTTAGTCTGTTTATGGTTAATGCAATTACATATTTGAGTTTAAATCTCCTATCTTATGATTTATTTTCTATTTGTAATACATGGAGCATTTCCTTTTATTGTACTCTCTCCTTACTTTTTTATGGGACAATCAAGTTTTTAAAAAAATTATTACTCCATTTCTTCCTTTACATTAGCTTTTTAGTTAGGCATCCTTTTGTGCTTATAGTAATTATCCTAGACATTACTATATGCATTTTTTAATTATTGGAGTCTAATAAAAATTAATGCTCTAACCTCTTTACAGTCACTGAAAAGTCGTTAGAATTCTTCATAGAATTCTTCATATACCCTCCTCCTATTTCCTCCTTCAAATATTTAAAATGCTGCAAGTCATTGCTATTATTGTTTTGGAAACAGTCAAATCACCTTCTCTGTGCTCCACCTTGTATCCTGCTTTTCCATGTTTCCATCTGGGATGATTATCCTTCTGGCTGAAGAAGTCCCTTTGGTTTGCTTTTCTGAAATGTTATCACTTCGCCTTCATTTTTTAAAGGATATATTTTGAGGGTATAGAATTCTAGGTTAGCAATGATTTTCCTTTAGCATTTGAAAATGGCATTCCATTGCCTTCTGGATCCCATCATTTTCTTTAAGAATTTAGTTGTCAGTTTTATTTTTGCTTCTTTGAACAGAATGTCTTTTTTCTCTGATTTCAGTATCTTGTCTTTGTCTTTCAAGTTTTATTATGATAGGCATAAATGTGGTTTTCTTTGACTTAATCCTGCCTAATGTCCATAGAACTTCTTGAATCTGTGGCGTGATATCTTCAGTCACTTTTAGAAAATTCTCAGCCATTGCTTTTGTTCCTTTTTTTCTCTCTCTCTCTCTCCTCTTTCTGGAAATTCAATTACAGATGTGCTAATATGCTAGATGTTTACACTAGGTCCCACATGTCTCTTATGCTTTTTCTAATATTTTCCATCCTCTTGCTTCTCTGAGCTTTAGTTTGTTGGGAGACAGTTCTCCATGGATTTCTTGCATTTTTGCATGTCTTATGAAGTGAAGCACTGCCTGCCTTTTGTTCTGTACTATCTTTCAAGGACTTCTGTATAGCAGACAACCTTGGAAGATAGAAATATCTCCTTCTGGAGCAAAGGGTAGACACATTACTATCAATTATAAAGATTCAGGTTTCCTAGCTCAGGGTTCCTCTCTTGTACTACAACCCATGGTATGTGCAGATGTCATCTGATGCTTTTTGCTTAGCCCTCTATGAGTTAAGATGGGAGATCTGTCCCAAATATTGATACTCTGACACCTACTATTACTGTGAATAATACGCTCTCCTTTACCTCTGACCCAGGAGTCTTGGATCTTCAATCAGCCCCTATGAAACTGTGGCAAGCTATCTTGCAAGTAGGGTAAAATCTCAGACCCTTCACAGATCTGGATATATTCTATTTTCATGTTCTCTAGTTTGTTGCTGCCTTTATCAGCAGTGTCTAAACTGCTGTGAAACACATCTTTTGAGTTCTAAATTTTAGTTACTATGTTTTTCACTTCTCAAATTTTCATTTAACCCTTTTTTTTAGTGGATTCCAGTTCTCTACTGAAATTTTCCACATTTTAACCAAGTTTTTAAAGTTATTTGGAAGTCCAAGTCTGAGGAATCCAATGTCTTGATCGCCTATGGGTCTGTTCTCTTTTTTTATTCTTGTCTCCTTATGCTTGGTAACTTTTGATTGAATAATAGATATTGTTTATGAAAAAGTATAGATGCTCAGGATATTATCTTCCTCTTGAGAAGATTTACATTCACTTCTATTCATTAGAGTAGAGACAGATCACCTTCATTTTGTATGTGATTGAGCTGATTCAATGTGGATTCCAGTCTTTTTGAGGGCAGATGTATTTACAACTTATCCATATTCCTAGGGTGTTTTCCTAGTGGTTTGATAAAAGATTACAGTGTTTACCAGGACTCTTTCTTTGGCTGGACCTGGGTACCAATTTGCATCCTAGGACCATGAAATTTCCAAAAGTCCTATATAACTTCTTCTACTTCTTAGTCTCTGGACTCCATGCAGCTTATAAATTGGCAAATGCTGACTAATGCTATACACTGGTGTGGTTTTCTTTGAATTTATCCCACTTAGGGTCTATGGAACTTCTTGGATTAAGGATTCACTAGAAATGAAAGATTCATTTTTAATGCATTTTCTCTTCGAAAGCTTCACAGGTTCTGGGTGCCTTGGTTGCTCTTTGATGTCTTCGCAGAGATATTTTTATGCATTTTACCCAGATCCTTTGTTAGTTTTCACTAGGAGAGTTAGTCTCATACATGCTTGTTTGACATAGAAGAAAGCAAAAACTCTTATCTCATTCTATTATGACCTTATAGAGGATGATCAGTTGACCAGAAAATTATCCCTTTTAATGTGTTAGCTTCAGTATTAGAGAATTAAAGAAGGTTAGACCATAAAATACTTAGGCAATATGTAGGTCAAACTCCAATCTTATTCTTCTACCTCCAACTTACTCTGAACTTCTCAGGTATATCAGCTATCTACTGGTACATAACAAACCATCCCCAATGCAGTGCCTTAGAACAACAACCATTTATTTGCTCATGATTTGGGTTAACAATTTGGGCTGGGCCCAGCTGAACAGTTCTTTTTGCTCCATGTAGTGTTAAATGAGTTCATGCTTGTATTTCAGTCTGTTGGTAGGCTGGCTAGGGAATGGCTCACATCCCTGGTGTCCTCATTCATATTTTTGGCAGTGGGTACCTTGATTCTCTATTTTGCTCTTATCAGCAAGATAGCTCAGGTTTCTTACCTGGTGCTTATGAAGTCTCTGCTTGAATCATATTTGCTTATGCTCCATTCACCAAAGCCCAAGATCAAGTTCATGGTCATGATGGAGAAGACTATGCCCATACATGAATATCAGAAGGTGAAATTCATTGGAGGCATTGATGTAACAATCCATCACACCAAGTAATATAATGTCTCAACTTAGCTAAAATAAGCACCCCCCCCACACCCGACACTATAAAATTATCAAGGAAAATTCTAGATATAGAAATTTTATTTTTTTTTCAGAAGACATTTTTAGAGTACTTAAATAATTGTATATATTTTATTACTGCCCCCATTTGAGGATAGCCAATTCTGATTACTAGCTGTCACCAGTAGAGAAGTTAGGACATCAGATTTTGAGTAGTATTCAAGAAACATAAAACCAGGTGAACTGTGGGAATAGCAGAACAGACTTACCAATATTCTTAAGTAAAACTTTTGAATTTGTTTTCCCTAGTTTAACTTTCAGTCAACTAAAACAAGGCAATTATACCTGTTGTAGTTTTATTAACTTTTAAACAAAACACTTAACTTGATTTTGGAATTCTTGTCTACCCTTTCAGAAATAAAACACCTTGAAATATTATCTTTGATTCCTTCTCAGAAGTGGAAATCTTTTTTTAAGATTTATTATTTTTTAATTTTTTTTTAAAGATTTTATTTATTTATTTGAGAGAGAGAATGAGATAGAGAGAGCATGAGAGGGGGGAGGGTCAGAGGGAGAAGCAGACTCCCTGCCGAGCAGGGAGCCCGATGCGGGACTCGATCCCGGGACTCCAGGATCATGACCTGAGCCGAAGGCAGTCGCTTAACCGACTGAGCCACCCAGGCGCCCAAGATTTATTTATTTTAGAGAGGGAGAAAGAGAGAGAGAGAGAGGAGGGGCAGAGGCAGAGGGAGAGGGAAACTTAAACAGACTCCGTGCTGAGCACGGAGCCCGAGGTGGGGCTCAATCTCACGACCCTGAAATCACCACCTGAGCCGAAACTAAGAATTGGACTGTTAACCAACTGCGCCATCCAGGTGCCCCTCAGAAATGGAAATCTTAAAGCATCATCATTTGGGGGAATTCCGTGGAACATAAATAGGTGTAAACAATAGTTTCATGCCTTAAAAGGAGTTGTTTATACAGTGATACTAAAGTAGCGAATACTCTCATTTTCCTCAGCCCTTGCTGCCATCCCAGTACTGGTACTATATTTTGGAGATGAGTTTTTATTGGTCTCTGATATTTAGTCTTGGCTCTGATGTCAAGAGGAAGGTAAGTATCTTTTTTTTTTTTTTTTAAGATTTTATTTATTTGAGAGAGAGAGAGAGCGCTCGTGAGAGAGCAAGCAGGGGGAGGGGTGTGCAGAGGGAGAGGGAGAGAGAATCCTAAGCAGACTCTGCGCTGAGCATAGAGCCAGATGTGGGGCTTGATCGCGGGACCCTGAGATCATGACCTCAGCTGAAACCAAGAGTCTGAAACCAAGACTCAAACGCTTAACCAACTGCACCACCCAGGCACCCTTAGGTAAGTGTCTTATTTACAAAGCTACTTTATCTACTTTTTCAAAAATTGTCACCCCCCCCGCCCCCAATCCTAATCTTTAAATTGTGTTCTTATGTTAGTTTCAATTCATAGCCTTTTTGCATTTTATAGCACGTAGGATGGTGCAAAACTTGCTCATGTTTTGGTGCCTCAATAAGTATTTGCAGCGAAACATTATAGACTATAGACACTTTCACTTGGAAGTTCCACTCTTGCTCAGTAGGAGGAGAACTCTCCTTTATGTGGTCTGTTTTTCCCTTTGGGTTCGGGCATTTGATGTTCTTCATTACAGGTGCTAGTAGTTTTAATTCTGCAGCCACATCTTTTAGTTGATTACAAACCACCTTATAGTAATTCTTTGATGTATTCAAAGACTTTGAATACACGTTGTCCTTAATTCATCCAAGATCTTTATGTGGAAACTTTGCTTTGGGCATGCTTGGCTTTGCTTTAGATGTAGGGAAATTGAGCCACAGGCATGCTAAAAAAAAAAATGTATCCTCTGAGTTAACAAAGTGAGGCGTTTTAGGAACCGTTTGCTGATGCAGAAAACCATATTAGATTCTCAATGCAATCACAAGATTTTATCATATATGTTAGCAACACAGATCAAATGATAAATACTCTTGGTATATACCTCATATGCTACACTCTGTTTAAAAAGTCAGTCTGTGGCAAAATTTGTGTGACAAATAAAGCTAAGTTGAACTCAGTATTAAGGAGATAAGACCAAGCCGACTTGATTAAGTGATGTTCGGGTGCGTGATGGTGCACCCTATCCATCACTAAGGGGCTCAATCAACTGCAGTCAACAGGAGATCTTAAAAGAAAACTTATAAAATGTAAGTAAAAGAACATATTATGAAAAAACCTGATAGAAATAATCTCCTTTTCCATAAAACTCAGCAATAGCTGTAGATGAACTGTCATTAACTAAGAATACATCAAAATGTAATTGTTTGAGTCATTTTCTCAAGGGAGAGAATTGAAGATAATCGCTTTTTAGAAGGTCTTCATAGATATACTAAGGTGGGTCAAGGCTATAATGATCCTGTCTTTCTCCCACATCTGATTTTTCAGTAGTTGGTTTCTCTTTATTACATATAGGTGCATAGGGTACCTTTTCAAAAATTGAACCCAGGTTTGAATCCCCGGCCTCACCACTCACTAACCTCTCAAGCTAGCAGGCTAAACTCCCTAAACTTGATTTCCTCATCTGTAAAATGGAGCTAAAAATAGTTTCTGTCTTCTAGGGTTGTTGTGAGGATTAAGCTGGTATACCATAAGTGCTCAGTAAGTTGGGCTATTATTAGTAGTATCATGTTTACACTTTTACTTTGGCTACGAGAAAACTGAAATCTTTAAGTGTTTTTTAAAACATCTTTATCGAGGTGTCCGCACACTGTACAACGCAGTCATCGAAAGTGTGTAATTCAGTGGTTTTGAGTATGTCCACAGAGTTGTGCACTCATCACCACAGTCATTTTTAGAATATTTTTGTCACCCCCCCAAAAGATATCCTGTACCTTTTTGCAGTCACTCCCCATTTCTCCTAACTTCCCCAGCCCTAGGCAACCCACTGACCTACTTTCCGTCTCTATGGATTTGCCTCTTCTGTATATTTCATATAAGTTGAATCATAATATATGGTTTTTTGTGTGTCTGACACTTTCACTTCACATAATGTTTTCAAGGTTCATTCATGTGGAAGCATGTATCAATCCTTCATTCCTTTTTAGTGCTAAATAATTGTCCATGGTTTGGATATACGGTATTCTATTTATCTATTTATTACTTGATGGCTATTTGGGATGTTTCCTTTTTTGTCTCTTCGGAATAATGGTGTTATGAACATTCATCTACAAGCTTTTGCATGGACATATTTTTATTTCAGTAGAATTGCTGGGCTATATGATAATCCTATATTTAACCTTTTGGGCAACTGCCAAAGATGCTGCACCATTTTACATTCCTACCAGCAACATATAAGCATTCCAGTTTCTCCATGTCCTTGCCAACACTTGTGATAGTCCATCATTTTTGTTATAGCTATCCTAGTGGGGATGAAGTGGTATCTCATGGTGGTTTTGATTTACATTTTCCTGACAACTAATGAGGGTCGAGTGTCTTTTTGTGTAGTTGTTGGCCATTTGTATATTTTGTTGGCAGAAAACATTTAAGTTTTTTTTTTTTTTAAAGATTTTATTTATTTATTTGAGAGAGCATGAGAGGGAAGAGGGTCAGAGGGAGAAGCAGGATGCGGGACTTGATCCAGGGACTCCAGGATCATGACCTGAGCCGAAGGCAGTCACTCAACCAACTGAGCCACCCAGGCGCCCGAAAACATTTAAGTTTTTATGCTCGATTGTGGTAGCTTTCTTTAGCTCAGGGTTGGTAATATTGCACTTACATTTGTTACTTGTTTCATATGCGGTAACTCTTATTTTAATGGTTGTGTAATTTTATTATATTGTATATCTGTCTTTTTTCCTTTTTGGAATTAGGGAGTAAAGGATAAATGTAAATATACACAGGAATGTGTGTGTATGTATATAGTTGTGTGTGTGTGTGTGTGTGTGTGTGCGGGCGTGTGTACATATATCCAGTGTGGGGCAGTGGAAAGAAGAGCAGATGTTAGGATTTAGATGACAACTATTCAAAGCTGTCCCAAAGTTAAGTGACTTCATCAGTGAGGGTAATATGTGTTAGTTCCCTCACAAGGATTTTGTTTAAGAATCAAAGTGAAAGCATTTTACAAATTTCAAAATATTCAGATGTAAGTTGTTGGTTTTTAAACAATATTATTGTTGTTGTTGTTGTTAGCTCTTCCAGTGATTAGAAAATAATTGTGTTTGCTTAATAGCTTCCATTTTCTTCTCGTTGTGTAGGATTTTCTAGCTCATGTCATCCACCACCTGGCTGCTATTAGCTTGATGAGCTTCTCTTGGTGTGCTAATTATATTCGCAGTGGGACCCTCGTGATGATTGTGCATGATGTGGCTGACATTTGGCTGGAGGTAAACATTTGCCGTTAAAAAAAGTAATAACAATACCATGTCCTGAGTTTCTGGGACTCCTCGCAGGAAGAATGGTCTGTGAGTGATTTAGCAGGGCTCTCCGTCCTGAAAACACCCAAAGTCCGAGCATGTCTCTGGGTTCTCAGATCCTTCAAGCTTAGAGAAACGAAACCTTGTACTGTTTAGTTTCCAGTCTTCTCCATGGTACTCGAGAGATGTTAACCCATGGGATTCCACTTGTAAAAGTTGCATGCAGATACTAGCTCAGGAAGTAAGTTGAGATATTTGAGGAAGGAATGAACTCTAATCTTTTAAAAGGAAAATGTGGATTTGTGGCATTATGGATTCTTAATGTTGGATGGTACCATATATTTACTTAAGCCAAAGCCAAATACCCATTGGATGCTTGCACTGGCCCCACACTGATCCTCCTCCAGCTTTAAAGAATGAGAGCTGATGTTTATTCAAATGACATTTATTTTCTAAGGAAGGAATGTTTTGGAGCAGAGGACATTAAAACAAGAGCCTTCCTAGTCCCAAACAACACAAAACATGAGAAACAAAGCAAATTAGGATTGTTTTCTCTATTTGTCTCTGTTCCTATTGGTCCCTGTTTGCCCTGAGGCAGTGACCCAACAGCTCTCTTGCCTGCCAGCTCTCCTGCTGTACTTAGGGCCACATTTCCCAGAGCCAGGAGTTTGTCCTCTAAATACTTTCATTTATAATGGAGCTGAGGAAAAGGATGCTAACCCATCTCATGTTCAGGATTGCCTCTTGAACGGCTGATAGCTGAATATAAGTTGGTATGGGAGAAATTCAATTTGATAGGATCTTGTTCTTCTAGATCAAGGTTCACCAAACTTTTTGGTGAAGGGCCAGATAGTAAATCTAGCTCTGTGGGCAACATAGGATCTCTTGCCCTATATTCTTCTTTTCTGATTGTTTGCTCTTTCTTTTCTTGTACCCCTCTAAAAATGTAAAACCCATCCTTAAAGGGTGACCAGCTTTAGCCCATAGGCTGGATGGTAGTTTGCTAAACCCTATTCTAGATGTAACCAGAAGTCCTGGAAACCATTTCAAAGCAACTGGTTACTGTTAAAATACTAGATGTGTACAGAATTTTGTTTCTTCTGTGTAAATGCCATTAGACATGTAAATCCCCTTCCAAAGGTCAAGATTATTCGGGGCAGCAAATGGCTTAGCAGAGGAATTGTGCCAGTTTTCCCATGTGTTGCTGTCTGAATGTAGCCATATCTGTTATAATTACCTCCTCCTCTGATCATATCTCAGTAACCCTGCCTGTAAATTAAGACCACATTGGTCATGACTTAAGAATTTTATGCTACTCTGTTGCTTCTAACCCCTCTAGCCTTTGGTGTGTGTCCACTGCAAAAACAGCTTCATTGTGTTGTTAAAAGGCAGTTAGATGTGGAGACTGGGCATAAGCTCTGGGTTGTCCCTGCCCACCCTCCCCCACCCCATCACTGACATGCTATAATTCCCTAGGTGACTTGGGCAAATCACTTAATGCTTTGTTTTCTGTCCTCAGCGGTAATATGAGAAGTCATATCTACCCCTTAGGGTATATTGTGAGGTTTAGCTCATTACTGTTGGAAAATGTTCTGAGGTTCTTAGGTGAAAAAAAAAAAAACAAAAAACAGAAGGAAAATGAAATGTCAGACTCAGAGGTCCCTTCATGGATAAACTATGAGAACAGCCTCATGTTGTTAACGATCATGAATCACTCCTAATTCACAAGCCATGATCTAACCTGAGGTTCAGTGAGCAAGACCAGTACCTTCCACCAGCTGGGAAGAGCAACATTAAGTGGTGGCATAGGGCTGATTTCTGATATCCTCCAAAGATGCCTAATCCACAGATTCCTCGAATAGTTGGCTTTAGCATTGCCTTCTCCGGCATGAACCCAGATATGGTACAACTTTCGCCCCTGTTTAGACCCTCCTAAATATGGTGACTGTTAATCTTTCATATTCCTCAAGACAATTGGTGGGTCATTTTTTAGCTCTTTCTCTGCAAGGAAAAACAAGCCTTGACATCCACAACTCTGACTTAGAAGGAACCCCTGTCTTCTTCATGCATCTTCCTGATCCTCTGGTTTTCCACATGTTCAAGTTTGGATGCAGGACCCAACACTTGGAGCAGTATCCTGACTCATGCTTAGCAAAGGAGCAAGGGGACTGTCGGATCTCCATCTTTGCACAGCCCAGAATATGCTGTGCGTGTATTTACCCCAGGCAATGCTACTTTGCCCTCACAAGTGCACTCTCTTCCTGCCTATGCACATCTCTAACTAGCTCCCCTAGCCTGGCCTCTGACTCTTCAAACAACTCTCACTCCATTCCAGGCACGCTAAATTTCTGGCCTATCTCCCCATACCTGCCTCCCACCCCCTTGGCAGACTAGCTTTCCACCTCAGCATTTGAGGCTGTTCCCTTCTGGGCCCCCTGCCACTCCACACTCTGATCCTATCCTTATCCCACGGTTAATATGGCGAAGTATGGAAAATGCAATGTAAACCCTTCCCGAAGCGTAGATAGGCTGCCTCTCTTGTTTTAGAGTGGCTTTGAGCTTCTGGGCCAATTTCAGTCCCGAAACCACCCTGACCTGAGCCACGCTTCTGGAGGGATGACCTACACTCATCAACTCCTACCCACCTCCCACCACCCCCAAGTCCAGACACTTTCCATGCAGCCTTGGGCTCCACTAGATAATGCAAGAGAGAATTCTCATCAATTAACCTTCTACTACCACATTAAAGACTATGTAATTCCTTTTCTTCAATATAGATCATACGGGCAGTGTAGACTAGCATAAAGTAAATGGAGAAAAATCGAGTGCTTGCAACTTTGTTTCAACCAGGACAGGGCCCCCAGAGCAGCCTCCTCACTCTGCCCCTTCTGTCAGCTGCCTTGATTGCAACGTGCGCAGCCCAGCCCAGCCCAGGACTTCACTCACAGCTCAACCTTTCTCCAGTCCAGCTCTCCAATCATTTAAATGGAGAAAATAAACAGGTGCCCCAATAAAATGCATGCTAGCATGCACTGTGCTAACTTGTAATGCTTGTGAAGGACAGGAGTAGTATTAAAGTCATTTGAACAAATAAGTAAATAAATAAAGTCATTTGAACATATCTTTTTTTAAACATTCTATTATGGCAAATTTCAAACGTATGACAAAGAGAAGAGCATAATGGACCCAGTGGCCCATCCTCCAGCGTTACCAGTTATCAGTATGGCCAACCTCATTTCGTCAATTTCCCCATCCATCCCTCTCCCCCACCCCCCCTACACAGACCGCTTTGAACCAAATCCCAGA
>NW_028008669.1:0-907 GCF_054177405.1 Leptonychotes weddellii | reverse complement strand
TTGATAAGTCTGGCCATGGGTTTATCAATCTTGTTAATTCTTTCAAAGAACCAGGTCCTTGTTTCATTGATCTGCTCTACTGTTCTTTTGGTTTCTATTTCATGATTTCTGCTCTGATCTTTATTATTTCTCTTCTCCTGCTGGTAGGCTTTATTTGCTGTTTTTTCTCTAGCTCATTTAGGTGTAAGGTTAAGTTGTGTATTTTAGACCTTTCTTGTTTCTTGAGAAAGGCTTCTATTGCTATACAATTTCCTCTTAGGACTGCCTTTGCTGCATCCCAAAGATTTTGAACAGTTGTGTTTTCATTTTCATTGGTTTCCATGTATTTTTTTAATTCTTCTTTAATTTCCTAGTTGACCCATTCATTCTTTAGTAGGATGCTCTTTAGCTTCCATATATTTGAGTTCTTTCCAACTTTCCTCTTGTGATTGACTTCTAGTTTCAAAGCTTCATTGTCTGAAAATATGCAGGGAATGATCCCAATCTTTTGGTATCAGTTGAGACCTGATTTGTGACCTAGGATGTGATCTATTCTGGAGAATGTTCCATGGTCACTAGAGAAGCATGTGTATTCTGTTGTCTTGGGATGAAATGTTCTGAATATGTGTGTGAAGTCCATTTGGTCCAGTGTGTCATTTAAAGTCTTTATTTCCTTGTTGAACTTTTGCTTAAATGATCTGTCCATTTCACTGAGGGGGGTGTTAAAGGCCCCCACTATTATTGTATTGTTGTCGATGTGTTTCTTTGCTTTTGTTATTAATTGCCTTATATAATTGGCTGCTCCCATGTTAGGGGCATAGATATTTACAATTGTTAGATCTTCTTGTTGGATAGACCCTTTAAGTAGGATATAGTGTCCTTCCTCATCTCTTATTACAGTCTTTGGTTTAAAATCTAATTTGTCTGA
>NW_028008668.1:0-907 GCF_054177405.1 Leptonychotes weddellii | reverse complement strand
GTATGGAATACTCAAATTACTTAAAACTGGTGATAAAGTAGAATTTTCCCATTGAGTCTCTTGGTAAAAAATGGAATTATATTCCTCAAGGAAAAAAAATTAACCTCAGGCCAATGAAATCAGCCTTAAGAGTACAGAAAATGTATTTAAACACAAATGTTACTCATCCAAAATAAATACAGATAATCATACGGTAAAAATTAATCACCAAAATAAATTTGGAAATAAAAATGCTGAAAATGAAAGCCAAAGAAGCAGTGACACTCTGTAGGATCACAAATGGCGGCCATAAGCCTCTGAGCCACTTCACCCACACTGACGTGTCTACACAAATCATTAAAGCACCTTCTCTGTTAACATCTTTGCTGAGACAGGCCCTCAGTGGTATATTTTCTGACATCTGCTGTCTAAAATCATGATAATCATCTGTACTCCTAGGAAAACAGAAAGCTTTGTCCTTCTTGGCCTTTTTCCCCCGTTGCGTCCTTTTGCCATGACTCTCTGCCTTCTTATCTTGGTGAGCTAAACGTGGGCCAACTAAAGCTTCCACAACTTTGTTCCTTCTCACCGATGAGCTAGGGAAGTGAGATGTGTTCAGCTAACTCTTTCCTGGACCTACCCCTTCCTCCAGCTGATCCCCACACTCCAACTGTGCAGAACTCTTTCTCTTTCTAAATACAAACACAAAGAGTTCTGGGTTCTTCCATTGCTCTGGAAAACTTTCTTCCCTGTCCCCACCACACAAACACATACACACCCTTCCACTCCCTTCCCATCCAAGGAAATTCTTCAAGGTCCAGTTTAAATGCCATCTCTTTTCTCAACCCCCCCACTAATCTCACCCCATATCACACCCACACCCCCAGTCTGGCCAAGAGAATTCAACACCCTTTCTCCTCTGCTCCCC
>NW_028008667.1:0-907 GCF_054177405.1 Leptonychotes weddellii | reverse complement strand
GTTCCCAAATGTCTTTGCCAGAGGCAGATTGCCCCGCCCCCACCGGGTCCAGGCTAAGTAATCTGCTCGGGTTTGCTCTCAGGAGCTTCTGTTCCCTGGAAGTTTTCCGTACAGCTTTGGAGGACGAGAGTGAAAATGGCGGCCTCCCAATCTCTGCCCGGAGGAGCCGAGAACTCGCTGCCCCGCTCTGCAGTGCGCCCCCAGAGAAAAGCAGTCAATCACTTCCGTCTCCCCGGTCTCTGGCCGCACTCCGTGCTCACCCGGCCTGTCACCGAGTGTTTTTATCTCTGGCACCCGACCCCGGGTGGAGTCTCCAAACCCAGCAGATCCCTGCGGTGCGCTCCCGTGCTGCTCCTCCCGGGGGAGTCTCCCCGGATCTGCCGCTTGTTGGGTCCCTGCTGGAGGAGCAGTGGCCCGACTGTGCCTCAGATCACAGTTTATGGCAACCCCGAGCTGAGAGCCCTTGTCTCGGCTCCGTCTCTGCAGCCGGCTTCCCCGCTCCAATACCTGGGAGCTCTGCTGCACTCAGGCACCCCCGGTCTTTCTGTGACCCCAAGGGTCCTGAGATCAGAATGGCCCAGAGAGGGTTCCACCCCCCGCTTAGCCACTGGAGTGACATCCCACAGCGGAGCAGACTTCTAAAAGTTCCGATTTTGTGCTCAGCTGCTCTATCACTTGCCGGTAGCGGCTGACGGAGGCCCGCTCCCCTGCCGTCTATCCTCCCAAATATCGCCTCGGATTCACTTCTCCGCACATCCTACCTTCCAGGTGGTCGCTTTTATGTTCAGAGAGTTGCTGCTCTTCTTTTCTTCGATCTCCTGTTGAGTTTGTGGGTGTTCAGAATGGTTTGATCCCTATCCAGCTGAATTCCTGGGACCAGACGAAATTTAGGTCTCCTACTCCTCCA
>NW_028008666.1:0-907 GCF_054177405.1 Leptonychotes weddellii | reverse complement strand
ATTCTTTTATTAATATATTGTATCACATTGATTGATTTGTGGATGTTGAACCAACCTTGCAGCCCAGGGATAAATCCCACTTGGTCATGGTGAATAATCCTTTTAATGTACTCTTGGATCCTATTGGCTAGTAGTTTTGTGAGAATTTTTGCATCCATGTTCATCAGGGATATTGGTCTGTAATTCTCCTTTTTGATGGGGTCTTTGTCTAGTTTTGGGATCAAGGTAATGGTGGCCTCATAAAATGAGTTTGGAAATTTTCCTTCCATTTCTATTTTTTGGAACAGTTTCAGAAGTATAGGTATTAATTCTTCTTGAAATGTTTGGTAGAATTCCCCTGGGAAGCCATCTGGCCCTGGGCTCTTGTTTGTTGGGAGATTTTTGATGACTGCTTCAATTTCCTTAGTGGTTATGGGTCTGCTCATGTTTTCTATTTCTTCTAGTTTCAGTATTGGTAGTTTATACATCTCTAGGAATGCATCCGTTTCTTCTAGATTATCTAATTTGCTGGCATAGAGTTGTTCGTAATATGTTTTTATAATTGTTTGTATTTCTTTGGTGTTGGTTGTGATCTCTCCTCTTTCATTCATGATTTTATTTATTTGGGTCTTTTTTCTTTTTGATAAGTCTGGCCAGGGGTTTATCAATCTTATTAATTCTTTCAAAGAACCAGCTCCTAGTTTCGTTGATCTGTTCTACCGTTCTTTTGGTTTCTATTTCATTGATTTCTGCTCTGATCTTTATTAGTTCTCTTCTTCTGCTGGGTTTAGGCTTTATTTGCTGTTCTTTCTCCAGCTCCTTTAGGTGTAGGGTTAGGTTGTGTATTTGAGACCTTTCTTATTTCTTGGGAAAGCCTTGTATTGCTATACACTTTCCTCTTAGGACTGCCTTTGCTGCATCCCAAAGA
>NW_028008665.1:0-907 GCF_054177405.1 Leptonychotes weddellii | reverse complement strand
CCACCACTTTTAGGTATAGTATGCCTTACTACCTCTTTGGTTCTGTTAACATGAAACAGGCATAGAAGATGGAAAAGGTGATAGAAAGCCAAGATTAGTAAGCTGCTTGGTGGCAGAAAGTCTTTCTCACTTCTGTAGCCTCAGTGTTGGCACAGTGCTGGGCACAGCATAATTGCTCAGATTCTTACAGAATTGAATTACATTCAAACATCAAGCTGAAAGGGGAGTCAAAAACAATTGCAAATTTAAATATTTGTTAAAATAACCTTTTCCGATCATAAAATCAACATGTTTATTATAGAAAAATATATAATCTATACTCCACCTTTAAAGTACTTTGGTAATTTCATTTTAATTGTGGAATTTATCTTAGTAGTAACATTTAAAATAATAACAATATTGACCAGGTGAGGGTTCACAGTGTACCAGGGACTGTCTTAATCATTTCATATACCCCATCCTATCTCCCAAGTCCATGAGGTAAGACTAATAATGTCCCTACTTTATCAATGAAGAAACAGAGGCTTCTAAAAGTGAAATAACTTGCCCAAGATCACACAACTAGTAAATGACCATAAAACTTGATGGATGATTCTCTAAGAATACCAAATTGTTTACAATTTAAAATTATTATTAATGCAATAATCATTTAGACTTCCTCTGGATATGACTCATTCTTTTGAGATTATGCATTATAAATAAGGAAGGATTCATAAAAGAAGAGCCACTACTGACTTTTCTGAACTCCCCACCCTCATTCCTCCCTACATCCAATGAGAGTCCAAGTCCTATAAGTAAGCTCCTAAATCTCTTTCTAATGGGCCCACTTTTCCATCACACCACCACCCTGTCCACAGCTCCTGTCTCCCATCTGGGCTGCTCCATCCACGAGCCTCCTGGCGGGTCT
>NW_028008664.1:0-907 GCF_054177405.1 Leptonychotes weddellii | reverse complement strand
CTTATTCAGCTTTCCTGCCTCTCCCAGTTTCTCCCGACTTCCCGCTCCCCCTCTGGGGACACGGCTGTCTCGGGGCTCACCTAGGCAAGACCCGGCCGCCTGCTGCCATGGCCTTCTTTTGTCTTCCCCGGGCTGGGGGCCATCCCTTCTCGGAGGGGCTCAGCCTGGCATGGCTCCGGTCTCCAGATTTCCCCTTCGGCATGGGCCTGGCCCGGGTCTGCAGTTGGCAGCCCTCTCTCCACACCCTGGAGCAGACCCTGGCTCTGTGGGCTCTGGAAGGGTCCCCCAGGGCGAGCTGCTCGCACCCTGTCCCACTGTACCATGTCTTGGCACAGCCACCGCGGGGAGGTCCTAGGGCCGCTCTCCTCTCTGTCCACTCACCAGAGGACAGCGCTGTGGAAAAGCGTAGGTCCCTGGAGGTCACCTTCCTCTGGCCCCCAGCAGGGCATGTGCAGCTTGCCAGTGGGGCAGACGTGCATGCTCCCCACTGGATAAGAGTAACTGGAGAAGGGCCTTGTGCGGATGTGCGCAGCAAACTCTGGGGAGCCTCCCATGGAACGTGGAATTAAATTTGAGTATCATCATTATTATCAATTATTATTTATTGCACGCCCACAAGCGGCCCTAGCATGCTCCAGGTTTAATATTTCAATAAGACCTTATTTGTACAGTTCCCACCAGGGTCCCGGATTTCAGTCCTGGCCCAAATCACCTTCCATGTGATGCTTTAATGATTTTTAAGATTCTCGGATTAAACCTTTCTTTTCTCTCATTTTCCTATGTCTTTGTATACTTCTCCTGCAAGCGCCAAGATGATCTTTTTAGCTTTTCCTGTAATGTGGAATTTTTTCTGGCTTTTCCTTTTTTTTTCTTTTTTTCCCACTTTTTTTTTGTTTTTCCTTTTGTC
>NW_028008663.1:0-907 GCF_054177405.1 Leptonychotes weddellii | reverse complement strand
TCCTCTTGGAACTGTCTTCCTTTTCTGATCTGAACTGGGATTGTTCTCACGGTTTCTTTCACAGCCATTATTTTGTTGATTTTTATTATATAAAGGAAATATTTTGTCACTTAAAGGTTATTTCAGATTATGATATACCGATATAACGAAACACTATTTAGTTATTTGGAACAAGGTATAAAACATTTCCCAAACTATATTTTTAAGTAAAAAATGTAAGATGATTACCCCAAAGAACAAATAATCCAATTAAAAAATGGGCAGAAGACATGAACAGACATTACTCCAGAGAAGACATCCAGATGGCCAATGGACACATGAAAAGATGCTCAACATTACTCATCATCAGGGAAACACAAATCAAAACTACAGGGAGATATCACCTCACACCTGCCAGAAAGGCTAAAATCAAAAACACAAAAAACAACAAGTGTTGGCAAGGATGTAAAGAAGGAATCCTCTTGCACTGTTGGTGGGAATGCAAACTGATGCAGCCACTGTGGAAAACAATATGGAGGTTCCTCAAAAGTTAAAAATAGAACTACCATACACGATCCAGTAATCACACTACTGGGTATTTACCCAAAGAATACAAAAACACTAATTCAAAGGGATACATGCACCCAGATGTTTATTGCAGCATTACCTACAATAGCTTAACTATGGAAGCGTCCCAAGTGTCCATCAATTGATGAATAAAGAATATGTGCTATATATACAACAGAATATTATTCAGCCATAAAAAAGGATGAAATCTTGGGGGCGGAGCACGATGGCGGAGGAGTAGGAGACCTGGACTTCGTCTCCTCTCAGGAATTCAGCTGGATAGGGATCAAACCATTCTGAACACCTACAAACTCAACAGGAGATCGAAGAAAAGAAGAGCAACAACTCTCTCATCAGAAAA
>NW_028008662.1:0-907 GCF_054177405.1 Leptonychotes weddellii | reverse complement strand
TGTGCATTGACTTTATATCCTGCCACTTTGCTGAATTCCTGTATGTGTTCTAGCAGTTTTGGGGTGGAGTCTTTTGGGTTTTCCACACAGAGTATCATACCACCTGCAAAGAGTGAGAGTTTGACTTCTTTGCCGATTTGGATGCCTTTTATTTCTTTTTGTTGTCTGACTGCTGTGGCTAGGACTTCTAATACTATGTTGAATAGCTGTGGTGATAGTGGACATCCCTGCCATGTTCCTGACCTTAGGGGAAAAGCTCTCAGTTTTTCCCCATTGAGAATGATATTTCCTGTGGGTTTTTCATAGATGGCTTTTATGATATTGAGGTATGTACCCTCTATTCCTACACTCTGAAGAGTTTTAATCAAGAAAGGATGCTGTATTCTGCATCTATTGAGAGGATCATATAGTTCTTGTTCTTTTTTTTTAATTAAAGTATTGTATCACATTGATTGATTTGTGGATGTTGAAGCAACCTTGCAGCCCAGGAATAAATCCCGCTTGGTCGTGGTGAATGTCCTTTTAATGTACTGTTGGATCCTGTTGTCTAGGATTTTGGTGAGAATTTTTGCATCCATGTTTATCAGGGATATTGGTCTGTAGTTCTTCTTTTTTGATGGGGTCTTTGTCTGATTTTGAGATCAAGGTAATGCTGGCCTCATAGAAAGAGTTTGGAAGTTTTTCTTCCATTTCTATTTTTTGGAACAATTTCAGAAGAATAGGTATTAATTCTTCTTGAAATGTTTGGTAGAATTCCCCTGGGAAGCCATCTGGCCCTGGGCTCTTGTTTGTTGGGAGATTTTTGATGACTGCTTCAATTTCCTTAGTGGTTATAGGTCTGTTCAGGTTTTCTATTTCTTCCTGGTTCAGTTTTGGTAGTTGATACATCTCTAGGAATGCATCCATT
>NW_028008661.1:0-908 GCF_054177405.1 Leptonychotes weddellii | reverse complement strand
ATTTGGATTGTTTCCACTTTTTGGCTATTATCAATAATGCTGCTATGAGCATTCACATACAAGTTTTTGTGTGGACACATGTTTTGTATTCTCTTGGGTACATACCTAGAAGTGGAATTGCTGGGTGATGTGGTAACTCTATGTTTAACCCTTTTGAGGAACTGCCAAACTGTTTTCCACAGGTGACTACACCATTTTATGTTTCCACCAATGTATGGAGGTTCTAGCTTCTCCATAATCTTGCTACCACTTACCATTGTCTGTTTGTTTGGTTATAGCCATCTTAGTGAGTGTAAAGTAATATCTCATTATAGCCTTGATTTGTACTTGCCTAATGACTTAAGACATCAAACGTCTTTTCATGTGCTTATTGGCCATTTGTGTATTTTCTTTGGAGAAACATCTCTTCAGATCCTTTGCCCATTTAAAAATTTGATTATTTGTCTTTTTATTGAGTTGTAAGAGTTCTTTATATTCTGGATATTCTGAATACTAGACTTTTATCAGACATATGATTTGTAAATGTTTTCTCCCATTCTGTGAGTTGTCTTTCACTTTTGTGATAATGTCCTTTGAAGCACAAAAGTCTGTTTTTTTATAAAGTCCAATTTATTTATTTTTCCTTTGGTTATTTGTGCTTTTGGTGTCATGTCTAAGAAGCTGTTGCTTGATCCAAGGTCAGAAAGATTCCTAGTTTTATAACTTGAGCTCTTCCATTTAGGTAGTTGGTCCATTTCGAGTTAATTTTTATATATGGTATGAAGTGTAAGAATCCAACTACATTATTTTGTATGTGGATATACAGTTGTCCCAGCACCATTTGAAAACACTAGTCTTCCCATACTGAATTGTTTTGGCATTTTTTTAAAAAAAAAAAAAAAAAAGAAAATTAATAGACCATAAATGTG
>NW_028008660.1:0-11935 GCF_054177405.1 Leptonychotes weddellii | reverse complement strand
AAAAAAACTAATGATGCAAAATATGTTGGCTAATTGAATTTAAATAAAAAAATAAATAAAAGTATGTTTGAAGTGAAAGATAGAGATCAACACCACCTGGAACAAAAAGAAGGGCCATTGGCCTGCTTTGGAACTTCAAAATTGATTTTTTGAAGGGGATGATGCTAGAGCTTGGACTTGTAGGACAGTAGATAATAAGCCAGAAGGAAAACAGTGGTGAGAAAATTCCAGACAGAAAAATCATAAAAAACAATTACATGGAAGCCCTGAATAGCATGGGGACTTTTGAGGAAACTGTAAACATTATCTATTACTGACATAAATAACATGCAGAGCAGGGAGTAGCACAAGTTGCAAAAATAGCCCTGTACACCATATTAAGAAGTACAGACTTTATATGCCAGCAAAACTGGACACTCTAGAAGAACTGCATAAATTCCTAGACACTTAGAATCTTCCAAAACTGAACCAGGAAGTAATTGGTCTGTTCAGATTTTTTATTTCTAGCAATGAAATGGAATTGAATCAGTAATCCCAAAATTCCCAAACAAAAGTCCAGGACCAGATGAATTCATAGGTGAAATTCTACCAAATATTTTTAAAGATTTTTTTTTTATTTATTTATTTGAGAGAGAGGATGAGAGGAGAGAGAGAGCACATGAGAGGGGGGAGGGTCAGAGGGAGAAGCAGACTCCCCGCCGAGCAGGGAGCCCGATGTGGGACTCGATCCAGGGACTCCAGGATCATGACCTGAGCCGAAGGCAGTCGCTTAACCAACTGAGCCACCCAGGCGCCCCTCTACCAAATATTTTTAAAAGAGTTAATACCTATCCTCTTCAATATAGTTTAAAAAGATAGAGGAAGGAAAGTTTCCAAATATAGTCTACGAGGCCAGCATTACCCTGATATCAAAACCAGACAAAGATACCACAAAAAAAGAAAACTGCAGGTCAATAGCTCTGGTGAACAGAGATGAAAAATTCTCAACAAAATATTAGCAAACAACATTTAGCAATACATTAAAAAGATCATTCACCACCAACAAGTGAGATTTATTCTGGGGACACAAGGATGGTTCAATATTCACAAATCAATATGTTACATATCAATAAAGGATAAAAAATCATGTCATCTCATAGAATTTTGTCAAATGCTTTTTCTGTACCAACTTCTGTCTATGATAAAAACTCGACAAAGTGGATTTATAGGAAACACACCTCAATATTATAAAGGCCATATATGAAAACCCACAGCTAACATGATACTCAATGATGAAAAACAGAGCTTTCCCTCTAAGATCAGGAACAAGAAAAGGATGTCCATTCTTACCACTTTTACTCAACATAGTTCTGGAAGTCCTAGCCACAGCAATCAGACAAGAAATACAAGGCATCCAAATAGGTAAGGAAGAAGTCAAACTGTCACTTTCTGCAAATGACATAATACTACACATAGAAAATCCTAGACTCCCCCAAAAAACTATTCGAATAAATGAATTTAGTAAAGTATCAGGATATGAAATAAATGTACAGAAATTAGTTGTGCTTCTATGTACTAATAATGAAGTACCAGAAAATTAACAATTCCATTTACAATCACACCAAAAAGAATAAAATAGCTAGGAATAAACTTAACCAAGGAGACGGAAGACCTGTACTCTGAAAACTATAAAACATTGATAAAAAACATTGAAGATTCAACAGTCTTACACAATTCCTGTACCTCTGAAACAAATAATATATTATATGTTAAAAAAAAAAAAAAAAAGAAGATAGTAGGAAGGGAAAAATGAAGGGGTGGAAATCGGAGGGGGAGACGAACCATGAGAGACTATGGACTCTGAGAAACAAACTGAGGGTTCTAGAGGGGAGGGGGATGGGGGGATGGGTTAGCCTGGTGATGGGTATTAAAGAGGGCACGTATTGAATGGAGCACTGGGTGTTATACGCAAACAATGAATCATGGAACGCTACATCAAAAACTAATGATGTATGTATGGTGATTAACATAACATAATAAAATAAAAATTTGAAGATGACACAAACAAATGGAAAGATATTTCATGCTCATTGTTTAAAGAAAAAAAAACAAGATTACTTTCTCCAAAGATTTTTTTAAAGTAATCTCTACACCCAATGTGGGGCTCGAACTCACAACCCCAAGATCAAGAGTCACATGCTCTACGAACTAAGCCAGCCAGGCACTCCAGAAAATTTCAATCTTGTTAAAATGTCCACACTACCCAAAGAAGTTTACAGATTCAATGCAATCCCTCTTAAAATACCAACAGCATTTTTCACAGAACTAGAACAAAGAATCCTAAAATTTGTATAGAGCCCAAAAGACCCTGAATAGCAAAGGAATCTTGAGAAAGTAGAACAAAGCTGGTATCATAATCCCAGATTTTGGGATATACTATAAAGCTGTAATAATCAAAACATTATGGTACTGGCACAAAAATAGACACACAGATCAATGAAACAGAATACAGAGCCCAGAAATAAATCCACACTTATAGGGTCAACTAATCTAGGACAAAGGAAGCAAAAATACGCAATGGGTAAAAGATGGTCTCTTCAATAAATGGTGCTAAGAAAACTGGATAGCTACATGCCAAAGAATGAAACTGCACCACTTTATTACCCCATACACAAAATAAACTCAAAATGGACTAAAGACCTAAATGTGAGACCTGAAACCATAAAACTCCTAGAAGAGAGCACAGGCTGTAATTTCTTTGACATCAGCTGTAACAACATTTTTCTAGATAGTTCTCCTCAGGCTAGAGAAACAACAGCAAAATTCAACTATTGGGACTACACTAAAATAAAAAGCACAGCAAAAGAGATCATCAACAAATTGAAAATTGAAAAGGCAACCTACTGAATGGGAGAAGATATTTGCAAATGATATATTTAATAAGGAGTTAATAACAAAAATGTATATAAAACTTCTACAACTCAACACCAAAAAAATATCCAATTTTAAAAATGGGCAGAAGACTTGAATAGACATTTTTTCAAAGAAGACTTACACATGGCCAACTGACACATGAAAAGATGTTCAACATCACTCATCAAGGAAATGAAAATCAAAACCATAAAGAGATATCACGTTACACTCTCAGAATGACTAAAATCAAAAACACAAGAAACAAGTGTTGGGAAGATGTGGAGAAAAAGGAACTCTTGTGCAATTTTGGTGGTAATGTAAATTGGTGCAGTCACTCTGGAAAATAGTATGGAGTTTCTTTAAAAAATAGAAAAATGCAAATACCATATGATCCAGTAATTCCACTACTGGATATTTACCCAATGAAAACAAAAAACACAAATTCAAAAAGATACTGCACCCCTATGTTTATTGCAACATTATTAACATTATTTATCATGGACAAATATGGAAACAATCCAATTGTCCATCAATAGATGAATGGATAAAGAGGAGGTGGAATATTACTCAGCCATAAAAAGTATGAAATCTTGTCATTTGCAGCAACATGGATGGACCCAGGGAGGATTATGCTAAGTGAAATAAGTCAGACACAAATAGACAAATACGATATGATTTCACTTATATGTGGAATCTAAAAAACAAAGCAATTAAACAAAAAGCAGAATCAGACCCATAAATACAGAGCACAAACTGATAGTTACCAGAGGAGAGGGGAGTGGGGGGGGGATGAGCAAATTGACTGAACGGGAGTGGGAGATACAGGCTTCTAGCTATAGAATGAATAAGTCATGGGGGATAAAAGGTAGAGCATAGGGAATATAGTCAATGGTATTGTAATAATGTCGTATGGGGACAGATGGTAGCTACACCTGTGAGAACAGCACAAGGTATAGACTTGGCCAATCACTATGTTGTATAACTGAAACTAATGTAACATTGTATGTCAACTGTACTTCAATTTAAAAAAAAAAAAAGAAGTACATTCTCTGACATGGGCCATAGCAACTTCTTTCTAGATAGGTCTCCTGAGGCAAGGGAAACAAAAGCAAAGATTTAACTATTGGAACTACATCAACTTAAAAAAGCTTCTGTACAGCAAAGGAAACAATCAGGAAAACTAAAAGGCAACCTATAGAATGGGAGAAGATATTTGCAAACAACATATGCGATAAAGGGTTAGTATCCAAAAGATATAAAGAACTGATACAACTCAACACCCCCAAAAATGAGTAATCCAATTAAAAAATAGTCAGAAGACATGAATAGACATTTTCCCAAAGACAACCTATGGATAGCCAACAAAAACATGAAAAGATGCTCAACATGACTTATCAGGAAAGCTACAATATCACCTCACACCTATCAGAATGACTAAAATCAACAACACAAGAAACAGATGTTGGCAAGGATATGGAGAAAGGGAAACCCTCTTACATTGTTGGTAGGAATGCAAACTGGTGCAACTACTCTGGAAAACAGTACGGAGGTTCCTCAAAAAATTAAAAATAGAAGTACCATATGAGCCAGCAATTGCACTACTAGGTATTTACTCAAAGAATATAAAAATACCAATTCAAAGGGATACATGCACCCCCATGTTTATAGGTTTATAGCACCGTTATCTACTATAGCCAAATTATGGAAACAGCTGAAGTGTCCATCGATTGATGAAGGAAAGAAGATGTGATTTTATATATATATATAAATATATATATGGAGAGAGAGAGATATTATATCTCCATAATGGAATACTACTTGGCCATAAAAAATAAGGCAATCTTGCCATTTGCAATGACATGGATGGAGCTACAAAGTATTATGCTAAGTGAAATAAGTCAGGGAAAGACAAATACCATATGATTTCACTCATATCTGGAATTTAAGAAACAAATGAGCAAAAGGGAAAAGGAGAATATAACTGAAACTAATGTAAATTGTATGTCAACTATACCTCTAGAGAGAGGCAGGCAAAGAGAACAAATATGGCTACCAGAGGGAAAGTGGGTGGGGGGGATGAGTGAAATAGGTGATTAAGGAGGGCACTTGTTGTGAAGAGTACTGGGTATTGTACGGAAGTGTTGAATTACTACATTGCACACCTGGAACTAATATAACACTGTATGTTAACTAACTAGAATTTAAATTAAAAAAGAGGTAGACTTTAATAGGCAATAGGGGGTCAGCTGAAGGATTTTAAGCACGGGCATTTCATGATCATTTTGTTTTAGGTAGGCTGTCTAGCAATAGTGAGGGAAAGAATTTAGGAGGGACAACACTGAAGGATTACAGATCTAATAGGCTACTACACAGCTTAGGTGAGAGACACTGAGGGCTGAAAAACCTCGGGTAGTAGTAAGAATTGAGAGGAGACACAGACTTGAGAAATAGACAAAAATCTGTAAAACTTGTGATGACTATTTATGTGGAAGATGAAGGGGAAATAGCTCCCTTGTTTCTTCCCTAGGTGCTCCGTCTTGATACTGGAAATAAGGAAGAATAGGTTGGTGGCAGAGAAAGATAACGGGTTCACTTTTGAAGGTTTTAGGTTTGGGGTACTTGTAGAAAACCAAGGCTGGGGATGTTTAACAAGCAATTAAAGCATCAAGCTCAGAGCAGTCAGCACTGACAACTAACCACTTGAGTGGATAACTCACCTAAGGAGACTGTAGGGGGAAAAAAAAGCAGCAGCCATGGTAGTACCTCAGGTTTTCCTGAAATTCAGGAAAAGCTTGATGCTTTTTGGAATAAGACAGTTTTTAAGCAAAAGCAATTATGCAGAAAAATTTAAAATAATTCCCATAATATCAAAATATTGAGAACTACCTTAATGTCAAAGAAAAATAGAATGGTTAATAGGTTTTATCCACCTCAGAGAATATCAGTTCTTTTAAGTAATGTGTAGGAAGAGTTTACATAAACATAACATTTATGATTAAATGTCAAGTTTGTTTTTTGTGTTTTTTTTACCTTTACTTAAAATGGTATGTATTGTGTAAATACTGTAACAATATGTATAGCCAAGCCCGGAAAGACACAAATATATTAGAAGTAATTTTTCAAAAAAAAAAAAAGTAATTTTTTCAAATTATTCAGAGTTCTCCCTATAATATTTGTATAATGGGAAAACAACTGTTAAAAACACACTTTCCCACAATGAGATAACACCTCACACAGTAGGATGGCTATAACAAAGACAAATAGATGATATCTAGGTTGACAATGATAGGAGAAACTGGAACTCCCATACACTGCCAGTGGGGATGTAAAATGGTGCAGCCACTTTGGAAAACAGTTTGGCAGTTCCTCAAAAGGTTAAACAGAGAGCTACCACAGGACCCAGCAATTCCTAGGTATATACCCAAAAGAAATGAAAACATAGATCCACACAAAGACTTGTACGTGAATGTTCATAGCAAAATCATAATAGCCAAAAAGTAGAAACAACCCATGTTGTTGATGTTGATCAAATGATGATTATTTAAAATTTGGGATTTCCATACAATGTAATATTATTCAACAATAGAAAGGAATGAAGTACTGACATGTGCTACAAGTTCGATGAACTTTGAAGATGACATGCTACATGAAGGAAACCAGGCATAAAAGACCACAGGTTGTAGGATTCCATTTATACGAAATGCCCAGAATAGGCAGACCTATAGAGACAGAAAGTAGATTATAGGTTGCCCAGGTCTTGGGTGTCCGGTGGGGAGAGGAACAACAGGTATGGGGTTTCTTTTTGGAGTGAAGAAACCCTAAAATTAGATTGTGATGATGATCGTGCAACTCTGTAAATATACTAAAATCCATTGAACTGCATACTTTAAAAGGGTGAGTCATAGGGTATGTGAGTTCTATCTCAGTAAAAGCTTTTTATTTTTATTTTTTCAAATTTTATTTAAACTCAATTAACATCGTGTATTAGTTTCAGACATAGAGTTTAGTGATTCATCATCTGCATATAACGGTGCTCATTGCATCAAGTGCCTTCCTTAATGCCCATCACCCAGTTACCCCACCCCCCCACCTCCCTTCCAGCAACCCTCACTTTGTTTCCTAGAGTTTAGAGTCTCCTATGGTTTGTCGATAAAAACTTCCTAAAAATATCTCATTTCCATCCACCCCCAGGGGAGACAAACACTGAAACACATCCTCTTCCATACCACGTCTGATGCAGGGCAGGCCCTCCATAAGTGCAGAATCTATCAAATGAAAAATGAAGTCAGTGGCCTCTGATTTTCTACCTTGGTACACAGTCTGCCCCCCACCCCAGGTCCCATCTGCTGCAGGTGTCACCTCAGCCTCAGGAAATGTTGTCCTGAAGTCTGTAGGGCATGTAGCCTTGTCTCTGGCCTTAACCCTGGGGTTCCTACACACCTTTCCTGCTGGCCTCACTGGGCACCAGGGAGATTCATGGGAGATTAGCTTTTCCGGAAGCAAGCCCCAGCAGGACTGCGTCCTAATACAGATCCTCCACATTCTGGACATGGGTGCTGCAAGGGGAGTTTGGGATACTTACCCCTCAAAGACGGGGCGGGGTGAATTTGGGGGGTTCCGAGGCTGAGTGAGGTCTCAGTGTTCTTCTGACTAGGTCGGACTTCTCTCAGGGAGGGAGGAGGCTGTTCCCCAAGCCCGTGCAGCAACTGCAGCAAGGCCACAGGCCGAGCCCTCAACTCTGGCACTGTCTAAAGCACCTTTCATGTTCGTTCCCTGTTTTACCACGACTGCTTGATCCGCATTAACAGACAGATGAAAGCTGGGCCTTAGATTTCTGGCTCACCCAAGCCCCAACAGCCAGGGCCCAGTGGGGGTTCAACAAACAGTAGTCAATATTATTCTACCTTATTTCACTATATCCCTGGAGTTCCAGCGCAGAGGGGTTCCACACCCTGGGGGGTCCAGTTCCTGAGCAGGCTTCGGAGAACCATCTGAAGCCCAGAAGTGCAAGAGCCCCAGCATGCTCCAGTTATGACGAAGCAATGGGAAAAGCCCCCAGAAGGTGCAGGCTGAAAGGTTCCTCAGGCATCCAGAAAGCCTGCTTGACCCTGATCTGGGAGGTTACGTGCCCAACTCTTGTCTCGTGGAAGCGATGGTGGTAGAATTCAGCACCCTCAGGTGAAGTCTGTAAAAACCTCCACCAAGAAGCTGGAGGAGGGCGCCCATAAGGCAGGGCTCCTGACATTGGCCCCGCCCCAAAGCGTGCTGGGCGAGGCCGCCTTCCAGAGAGCTCTCCTGTGGTTTATTAACTCTCCCAAATAATCAATAAGTGCCAATTACGTGTGCAGCTCCAGATGCTGGGGGCAGGGCAGTGAGTGGGCAAGACAGAGAACCAAGCCAAAAGTCACAACACAGTGTGACGGAGAAAGGAAGGTCTCCCAGAGGGACACCTCTTTCACAATAAAAGGAAAGGGGAAAGATGGGGTGGGATGTGAAACTCATTGAAGGTTTGTTGATGAAAAGCTCCCATCTGATGGCATATGGTTCTTCTGTGAAATGGGGGCTCCAACCCATCTATTAGGGGAACAAAAATTTGGGGAAAGTGGAAAATATTTGAAATGGCCTTCAGTAGGAAGGAGGAGGGGTTGACTGAGGAGATAATGTGAACTGCAGAGGCAGGAAGCTTTGTGGTGGGTTCATGGGGGCTACGCATAGTGCCTAGCACATTGAAGGTAATCAACATCAATGTAGTAAATGAAATAGTGAATGAATAAATGATTTTCACTTGGTGTTGGAGCAGGTCACTAGTGATAACCATGAGTTTATGGTAGCACCAGTATCCTTATGGGCATGCTTTTATCAACTTGACCTGAACCACTTCGCAGTTGGCAGATCTGGAAGAAGCAGAGTTGGGATTTTGCCAGGTGGGAAGGATGAAAAAGGAATGACAGGTATTTGGGATATCTGGTAAATGATAAACCTTGAAATCTACCACAGAGGGAGGAAATAAGGACAAGAAGTTGCTGATGGTCAAAGGGGTGGGTGGAAAGGTTGGTAAATTGAAGATCCTGACAAGGTTGACAACACTGCTGTCTAAATCCAGTCCTTATCCAGACTTTTCAGTTACACAAGTCAATATATTCTCTTTTGTGTTTAGGCCACTGAACTGTATTTAAATCACTTACATCCAGATTATTCCTTATAATACCAGAAGGTTCTCTATCCCTGGCTCCTGCTTCTGAGCCAATTTGCTAAATGAATATCAGCTTTTCCGTACCTCAGTTTCTTTTTTTTGTCAAAGGGGATGAATGAAACATAGAGTTGTAAGATTAAATAGATGATAAATTTAGGGGTGCCTGGGTGGCTCAGTCAGTTGAGTATCTGACTCTTGGTTTCAGCTCAGGTCATGATCTCATACTTGCGAAATCAAGCTCCGCATCAGGCTCTGCACTCAGCATGGAGTCAGCTTCAGATTCTCTCTCCCTCTCCCTCCCACTCACTCTCTCTCAAATAAATAAATGAATAAAATCTTAATAAATAAATGAATAAGTAGATGATACATTTAAAAACATGCATTTGTTCCACAACACGGAGATGCAAAAATCATCACATTAATTTTTCCAAAAGAAAGTAAATCTGACTCTATACCCACACTTACTATGATAAGAAAACACCCAATATTATTGTGACTAGTGGTCCTTTTCCTTCTACACTTGTTCTAGGAGCTCCCCACTGGGGTTAAGCCCCAACTGGCAATAGTGACAACTTGCCTGATAATAGATCCTTTATCTGTTGCCCTGCCCTGCTTTGCCTTCCTTCTCTCTCTTTTCCACTCCCCAACTGGTGTTTTGAATCCTTGTTCCAAGGCCCACTTCTGTGGGAATCTAAACTAAAATAGTCCATTCTTTTTCATTTTGGCCACTGAGGAGGGGTGGTTAGGGGGCAAATATGTCTTAAAAGCCTCCTAAGGGGAGGAGGTAATCATGAAAAAAGGTTGTGAAACATTGGCTTTGATACATGATTCATCTCAAATTTTTTTTTTTGTACAGGGTAAGTTATGCTTCCAGTTTCATTTTTTTCCTTTTGCATATGTTTATCCATTTTAAACAGCACCATTTGTTGAAAAGACATTTTTCCCCATTGAATTACCTTAGCACCATTTCAAAAATAATCTGCTATATATGTATGGGTCTCTTTCTGGACTCTATTCTGTACCATTGACTTCTTTGTCTGTTATGCCTAAACCACACTGTCTTGATGATCTCTATAGGAAGTCTTAAATAGTATAATCTTTTAGGACTTTTGTTTTCTGAGACTGGTTTGGCTATTCTTAGTGCTTTGCATTTCCATATTAATTTTAGAACCAGCTTATTGTTTTCTACAAAAAGCACTCCTTTTTTTAAAAAAGATTTTTATTTATTTGACAGAGAAAGAGAAAGAGAGAGAGCACGCGTACAAGCAGGAAGAGTGGCAGGCAGAGGGAGAAGCAGGCTCCCCGCAGAACAGGGGGACCCTGATGTGAGACTCGATCCCAGGACCCCAGGATCATGACCTGAGCCGAAGGCAGTAGCTTAACCAACTGAGACACCCAGGTGCCCCAAAAAGCACCTCTTGGATTTTTATTGGGATTGTGTTCAATCCAGAGATCAGTTTGGAGAGACTAACAAACTTGAATCTTCCACTCCATCAACATGACATAACTCTCCATTTATATAGGTTTGGGTCTTTTGTAAATAGGTTTATGTATTTGATGATAACTGCAAGTGGTAATTTTTATTTTTTCATTTCTCAATAGTTTCTTTTTTCTAAGATTTTATTTTTAAGTAATCTCTACACCCAAAATGGGGCTTGAACACACAACCTCAAGATCAAGAGTCACATGCTTCATCAACTGAATCAGCCAGGTGCCCCTCAATAGTTTCTTGCTAGCATATAGAACACAATTGTTTTTCTTTTATAATTTAATGAGTCATGTAATTATCCATCTAGCTGCAAATATTAGATCCATGACAATAATAATATTATTTGTGTTACTATTAATATAAAACAAATCCAAAATACTAATGAATAGCAATACTCACATTGATTTTTTTAATTAATTAATTAATTAATTTTTTTATTCTTATGTTAATCCCCATACATTACATCATTAGTTTTAGATGAAGTGTTCCATGATTCATTGTTTGTGCATAACACCCAGTGCTCCATGCAGAATGTGCCCTCCTCAATACCCACCACCAGGCTAACCCATCCTTTTTGAGACATTCATTCTTTATATAAAATATTGTTGGGGGAACAATTACGAATTCATACTAAAGTGATAGGCTGAAGAAAATACTATAGAATGTTGTGTTTCTTTTTTTTTTTTAAAGATTTTATTTATTTATTTGAGAGAGAGAATGAGAGACAAAGAGCACGAGAGGGAAGAGGGTCAGAGGGAGAAGCAGACCCCCCGCTGAGCAGGGAGCCCGATGTGGGACTCGATTCCGGGACTCCAGGATCATGACCTGAGCCGAAGGCAGTTGCTTAACCAACTGAGCCACCCAGGTGCCCGAATGTTGTGTTTCTATATCTTTTTTTTTTATTATATTATGTTAGTCACCATATGATACATCATTGGTTTTGATGTGGTGATCCACGATCCATTGTTTTCGTATAACACTCAGTGCTCCATGCAGAACGTACCCTCCTTAATACCCATCACCAGGCTAACCCATCCCCTCACCCCCCTCCCCTCTAAAACCCTGTTTGTTTCTCAGGGCCATAGTCTCTCATGGTTCATCTCTCCCTCCAATTCCTCCCCCCTTCATTTTTCCCTTCCTTCTTCTAATGTCCTCCATGCTATTCCTTATGTTCCACAAATAAGTGAAACCATATGATAATTGACTTTCTCTGCTTGACTTATTTCACTTAGCATAATCTCCCCCAGTCCCATCCATGTTGATGTAAAAGTTGGGTATTCATCCTTTCTGATGGCTGAGTAATATTCCATTGTATATATAGACCACATCTTCTTTATCCATTCAATGTTGAAGGGCATCTC
>NW_028008659.1:0-908 GCF_054177405.1 Leptonychotes weddellii | reverse complement strand
GATCTCCTGTTGAGTTTGTAGGTGTTCAGAATGGTTTGATTTCCATCCAGCTGAATTCCTGAGACCAGATGAAATCCAGGTCTCCTACTCCTCCGCCATCTTGCTCCACCCCTCTTCATATCAACTTCAAATAGAACGTGGCCTCTCAGCCCAGGTGCTGCCAAAACATAAGGCATGCTATGCTGGTTCCATAGCGTCCCAGAATCCTCTTCACATCACTGGATTCTGGGAGAAGGGGAGGTTTCTAAGGAAGAGTAGTCACATTTCCCCTGAGACCCTTCTTTCTACCTCAGTCGGCAGCCTATGTGGAGTTGGAATAGCGGGACAATCCTGGCAGACCAAACAGGCCACCTCTAGTGGGGTTGGCACTGCAGGGGACATGGAGGCAGGATCCCAACCTTGTTAGCGTCTGCTTACCATGTAGTGAAGTCCAGTATGGGTTTCATCTAGTTAAAAGCAAATCATACTGGGGCCCCTGGGTGGCTCAGTCGGTTAAGCGGCTGCCTTCAGCTCGGGTCATGATCCCAGGGTCCTGGGATCGAGCCCCGCATCAGGCTCCCTGCTCAGCGGGAGGCCTGCTTCTCCCTCTCCCACTCCCCCTACTTGTGTTCCCTCTCTCACTGTCTCTGTCAAATAAATAAATAAAATCTTTAAAAAAAAAAAAAAAGCAAATCATACTAAAAAGAAATAATGGAGGACAACTTAAAGTAGCATACTGTCCAAACCAGATACAGAAGAAAAGTTCGGACTCCCTGCTGCTTTTGTTACAACAGCAACCACATTTCCATGTTCCCTCCCTCCCATTGCCTTCCCCGCCCCACCCCTACTCTGTCTGCCCTTAAATGACATAGTGAAAAACCACCACCATTGGTTTTTGCAGTCATAAAAGCAATAGAACTAGGAGGAAA
>NW_028008658.1:0-908 GCF_054177405.1 Leptonychotes weddellii | reverse complement strand
GATTGTCTCTTACTTTCTGGTCTGTATTACTCTTGGGGTCTCTCTTCGCTTACAGAATTCCCCTTAATTTTTCTTGTAGGGTTGTGTTGGTGGTCACATATTCTTTCAGTTTCTGCCTGTCCTGGAAGCTCTTTGTCTCTCCATCCATTCTGAATGACAGCTTTGCTGGATAAAGTATTCTTGGCTGCATGTTCTTCCCGTTTAGTACCCTGAATATGTCTTGCCAGCCCTTTCTGGCCTGCCAGGTTTCTGTGGACAGGTCTGATGTTATTCTGATGTTCCTCCCTCCATACATAAGGAACCTCCTCTCCCTAGCTACTCTCAGGATAGTTTTTTTGTCTCTAAGATTTGCAGGCTTCACTATTATATGCTGGGGTGTTGGTCTCTTTTTATTGATTTTGGGAGGGGTCCTCTCTGCCTCTTGGACAGAAATGCTTGTTTCCTTTACCAGATTAGGGAAGTTCTCAGCTATGATTTTCTCAAATACACCTTCTAGTCCTCTCTCTCTCTCCAGCCCCTCAGGGATCCCAATAATTCTGACACTGGAATGTTTCATGGCATCATTAATCTCTCCAAGCCTTTTTTATGGGCTATTAGTTGACTATCTCTGTTTTTCTCCAATTCCTTCTTTTCCATCAGCCTATCCTATAGATCACTTATTCTCTCTTCTGCCTCATTTAGCCTGGCTGTTAGAGTATCCAGTTTCGACTGCATCTCATTCATAGCATTTTTAAGAGTGGCCTGACTAGATCTCATTTCTGCCCTTAGAGATTCCTTATTGTCACTTATGCTTTTTTCATGCCTAGCTATTAATTTTATGATTGCTATCTTGAATTCTCTCTCTGACATCTTACTTATATCCATATCAATTAGCTCTGTGGTAGAGAACACTGCCTCTGGTTCTTTTT
>NW_028008657.1:0-908 GCF_054177405.1 Leptonychotes weddellii | reverse complement strand
CTAAATCATTTCCACATTCAGCGATGGAGTGGGCAGTATCGAGATAGAGAAACATAGGGTTCAAAAATTAGGAATGGTTTTAAAGGTCATCTGACTCAGTGGTTTTGAACTTTTAACTTTGCTTAATTACATAGAACAATAAAAGCTGGATACTCTCGTTAATGTTGTATCTTTCCTTCTTCCTTTCCTCCCCCTTTCTCGCTTTCCCCTCACCTTGAGGCACTGCCCCAGAAATCTAACCAATAAGCATGGCTAAAACTCATTAAAAACACCTCCTTTTTATAGGTGAGGAGAAGAACAAGGCCGCTGAGAGCTCACAGTGAAACAACAAATTAGTCTAGGGCCGTCCTCGGACTCCTTCCTTCCATCCTGACTTCTAACCCACTTTTCTCTCCAACATACTCGGCAGATCATTTGTTTTCTTGGAGCGTGCTGGGTGCTGTAAATATTTCAATGGACCCAGAGAGAGCCTGGAATCAAGCAGAGAAATGCCTGGAATGATTAATCTGCATCTGCCATTAGAACCAGGAGGACGATGGGACGTGGGGACTGGTCACTTATGGTGGGTTGGGCCAAGGTCTGACCTGCTGGGCTGGGACAAGGCCCCAGCCCAGGCTAGGGGGAGAAGACAGACAAAGGGAAAAGGAACCCATGGGCCCACATGGTGGAGGTGCTGGCTGTCATTGTCCCCACTACCCAGTTACAGCTAAGAGCCACCACTGGAAGATGTTTCTCTGGTTTACAGCCACCATCTTGAACGTACTGCCCTCTTTCCTCTGGTCTCTGCTTTTCCTTCCTTCAAATGGCACGTGCGGAGGATCTTCATCCATCAGCTGATGATGGACGGTTTCTGCAAAGTGTTTTGTTACTTTATGGAGGAAAGAGGCTGCCTGGAGATACATTCCATT
>NW_028008656.1:0-908 GCF_054177405.1 Leptonychotes weddellii | reverse complement strand
TCTGGAAAAGAAATGCCACTCAGATAAAGAGAAGATATGACAAATGTAGATTTGTTGCTCTCCATTTTCAGGATAAGACGAATTACCAAACTTGATCTTTAAATATCTTATTTTTAAATGTATTTCTTCTTGGTGACATTAGTCAAATGATCAAACAATATAGGTTTTCTACTACAGAAAACAACACACCAATTCTGAGGACTGATGAAAATGAAGGGACCACTGGACCACTCCAATTGTATCACCTTTTTTGGCTTTTGCTTCCCAGGTGATATTGTATCTCATACATGGCAACTCCATTCAACTTGCTCCTTGAAATGTCAGGGCAGTTGGAACTTTCCCATAGGTATAAATCTGAATGAACAGAGTTTCATTTCACCCTTTCAGTCTGAACATTTTGTTCCTATTGTAATTATATTTTCTGTATACAGAACATTTCAGAGTTTTCAAAAGACCTCGTATTTTTTATATTTAGCTTTGAAAACAATTTGGCAAATAGGCAGTAGAAACATAATTATCCTTAAATCCAAACTCCAGATGAGGAAGAAAAGCTCAGAATAGCCATATAACTCCCCCAAGATCACATTGAGAAGGAAGACAGATCTTTCTCCTAATCTTATGACTTTAGTCTAAACCCTGGGGAGGCATTAATGGATATGGACACAATCAATACACTAGGGGTGTTTTGCTCCCCTTTCTTTTTCTCTTAGTCTCTGAGGATCAGATAGGATTGAGGAGTGTTTCCATCTGAAAGACTTTCAGTCAAAACTGGAGACCGATTCCAACGACATCCTATGAAAGGATTGGGGAATCATTCAATTATAAGAATACATGGGGTCACAGGGGCGCCTGGGTGGCTCAGTTGGTTAAGCAACTGCCTTCGGCTCAGGTCATGATCCTGGAGTCCC
>NW_028008655.1:0-908 GCF_054177405.1 Leptonychotes weddellii | reverse complement strand
AACCCGAAGCCCCAGAACAAGACTGTGAGCCCCAACTCTGGCAGAAAGAGGGTATTTTTTCAAGGAAGTACTTTTAATAAGCTTGGAACACAATTTCCTCTGCAGCCCGCACAGCCTGCAGCAGCCTCCCAGCTCCCCATGGATGGGAAGGATCTTACTAAACTTGAATGAGGAGACCCTCCATGACCAGGGTCTTAGCTGGCTTGAGCCCACTCCCCAGATGTGGGCCTTGACATTGTTGCTGGAAATCCCAGAACACAGTTCTGGGAGAGGAGAGAAGCAAGACCCTGGCAAGAAAGCAAGACATTTCATAGGTGAAGAGGTTTTGCTCCAGCCAGTTCTGTTGGACAGGCAGACTTTAATGAGGTGGGGTGTGCTGATGCTGGTGAGAAATGAGGAAGAGACAGAAGGCCAGAGAGACAGGCAGGGCCGCAGGGAAGCCCTGCTCCACCTCCAGCGCGTTGAGTTCTTTTTTTATTTTTTTCCCACTTGCCTAGTTTCTCTCTCCCCTCTCTCCTTTCCCTTGGCTCTCTTCCTTTGGACTTCCTCTCTCCTTGTGTCTCTCTTCCCCTCCCACTTTCTCTTCCTCTCTCTTTCTCTCTGTCTCCTCTTTTCTTCTTTTTCTCCTTCCCTCCCCCTCACCTTTCTCTTCATTTTGCCACAAACATTGGGCAGGTGTCCACTCTGGGCCCAGCCCCGTGGATAGCACCAAAGAAAGAGAAACACACTATTAGTGGCCTCTTGGAGGTCCCAAATCATGGGGAAGATCCCAAGAACAGGCAACTGCAATTCAGTTATAAGCAGGAACGCGCGGACACCTAAAATAGGCATCTAATCCAGACTGCAGTTCAGGGAAGTGATGTCTAAGCAGACACCTAAGAGGTGAAGGTGCGGTAAACCAGCAAAGG
>NW_028008654.1:0-908 GCF_054177405.1 Leptonychotes weddellii | reverse complement strand
CCATCTGGAACACAATCTATATACATATACATATATACATATATAATATACATGTGTGTGTGCATGCATGTGTATATATATGTATACATATGTATATAGTGCATTATGTGCTTTAGGGTAGTAGTTCCTGATTTTTTTTTTATACCAAAACATGTTTTAAGGGTTATATGAATTACTTAGTAACTATATAGAGTATCAGGATTCAGAGGAGGGGTTGTTGATAATTCAGGATTTTTCTCCTGCTTCACTTCATATCCTAGGACACTTATTTATGATAACTTTGTTTGAATTGTCACATAAAGCATTCATCTTTGCAAACATTCAGGAACCAAGGCAGATTCTATGTTGCCGAGCTGCTTATGATTTAATAGGGGACCTAGGAAAGATGTGCACATGTGCTGTATGAAAAGTGAGTAATATATGTGGGAGTTTGGGGGGAGGGGAGAGAATCACATGGGTCAGATTTTTTTGGGATTCAGGGATTGGTCATTTACTCAGTGCTGTCAGTCTTATTTCCAAAGTGACTGAGGCTTCAGAAAAACAGCTCTTGGTGCCCACACCCCGGAGTTCCTTGACTGACGAAGCACAAGTTAGCGAAATTTCTAGAGTCATCTGCATTAATCAAAAACCTCTTGAGTGCTGTCATCGTGAGAGGATACAAAAAGAAAGATGACTGGTGCCTCCTTACGTGTACAGGGATGGGTGTAATCCCTAAGAAGGTTGGAGGGCCATGCTAGGCCGAGCCAGCACTGTTTGCCCCCCTCTCTGGAAGTACTAGTGCAAGCATGTCCCCAAAACCCACCTTTCCGGTGCTCTTCCATTAGACTGTCAGTATTAACTCATCATTGCCAGGCAGGCCTTATTTATTTTCCTTGTAAGCTATTATGCAACTTAAATCTGTGCTAGCA
>NW_028008653.1:0-908 GCF_054177405.1 Leptonychotes weddellii | reverse complement strand
AAAAAAAAAAAAATCCAAAAAATCATTAATTATAATAGGGAAAATAAAGAAATAAAAGGAAAAAAGAAAGGAAGAAAGAAAGAAATTTAAAAAAGAAAGGAAAAAAAAGAAAGGCTTTTACGGTTAGTTACACATGTGAACTTGGCTGGGCTATAGTACCCAGTCATTCAATAAAACACTAATCTGCATTTTGCTCTGAAGGTTTAATGCAGATTTGGTTAGGATATGCAATCAGCTTACTTTAAGTAAAGGAAATTATCCTTGGTAATGTGAGTGGGCCTCATCCAATCAGTCGAAGGTCTTAAGAACAAAAAAGGAGGTTCCTTGGAGGAGAAAAAATTCTGGCTTAAGTCTGCAGCATTAACTCCTGCCTACCAGCCTGCCCACAAATTTGGGACTTGTGAGTCCCCACAATCACAAGAATCAATTCCATAAAATACATGATAAATCTCTGTCTCCCTTTCTCTTTTTCTGTATCTATCTATCTTCTCCCTCCCTGTGTCTCTCTCTCTCTTTCTCTCTCTGTCTGTCTTTCTCTATATATGTATTATATAATTGGTTTTGTTTTTCTGGAGAACCCTGACTGATACAGAAGGTAGCAAAGTAGCTGTCCTCCTAAATGTTCTCATTCTGCTGTTGAGGCAACATTTCCCTGGTTTCATCTGTAAAAGGGAAATTCACCCACAGGTATTGCTAAAAAGAGGAATTTCTGCTATCATGTAAGAACCAACTGTTTCTGAATGAAAATATCCCATTTTCTGCAGTTGCATTCTCAGTAATTTATTTGCTTAGTTTATTTTCCAAATTATCTGAAAAATGCTTTTGTTTATTTTTTTATTCTTATGTTAATCCCCATACATTACATCATTAGTTTTAGATGAAGTGTTCCATGATTCATTGTTTGTGCA
>NW_028008652.1:0-908 GCF_054177405.1 Leptonychotes weddellii | reverse complement strand
ACATGCCACCATAACCGGCAAGGGTGCTCCCTGTCTGGACTGTCCACCAGCCAGTTACGCAGCTAGACAGAAGAACCGGTCACTGAATGTACAACCTGAAGCCATGCTTCGCGTCCATCACCCCCTCTCATCATCCAAGCCTGCCAGGGAGTGCTTATGCCCTTCAGCCAGCGAGAATCTGAGGGTCCGTCCAAGGCCACGGCAGGTGAGGGGGAGAGCAGAGGGTGTTCTGGAGCCAGGCTGCTGCAAAAGCCTGAGCCCCGCCTGGCAACCAAGAGTGCTGGCTCCTGGACCAGCTCTGCCACTCGCCTGCTGTGACTTTGGGTCCCTGAGCCTTGGTTTTCTCATCTGGGCAGTGAGGGCTTTGGAAGAAAAGATCTCTGGGGGGTTTCCGATTCAATGAGCCCTTTTCTGAGAGTCCCCTCTGTGGTTGACAGATCGGATGTCACAATGGTCCACACCCAAAGGGAGAGGGTGAGGACTATCTGGCCTAGTGAGCACCTGCTGCCAGCCACATTCTCTCCCTTCATCTTGTCACGTGGACCTTAGTGGTCAAGTGTGTGGCTTGTGAGTCAGAAAGGCCCTGATTCCAATCCCAGCTCCTACATCCAGCGGCGTGACCTTGGGCAAGTCATTTCCCACTCCTGGGGCTCATTTCTGTCATCTGTGACCTCCTGGGTTGTTGTGATCCTTATGGGGAGACATAACGCTTAGCTTAGACAACGCTTACACGTGAGCCTGGAACACACAGGGCTCAGAGCTTGCTAGTGTGTCCGCCAGTGACAAAGCCTTGCTTTGCTGGGGGAAAGGCTTGGCCAAGAGGATTTGAATCCCACCCAGAGGTGCACCTTGTCCACATCTGCCAGGATATGTGGTCTAAGATCCCGCAGCCCGTGTATGCACAGCCA
>NW_028008651.1:0-908 GCF_054177405.1 Leptonychotes weddellii | reverse complement strand
GACCTGAGACGAAGACAGACGCTTAACCATCTGAGCCACCCAGGCGCCCAACTTTCTTTTTTTTTTTTTTTTTTTTTAAAGATTTTATTTATTTATTTGAGAGAGAGAATGAGAGACAGAGAGCACGAGAGGGGAGAGGGTCAGAGGGAGAAGCAGACCCCCTGCTGAGCAGGGAGCCCGATGTGGGACTCGATCCCTGGACTCCAGGATCATGACCTGAGCCGAAGGCAGTCGCTTAACCAACTGAGCCACCCAGGCGCCCCCAACTTTCATTTTTTTAATAAAGATTTTTGATGAACAAAATTTTGATCTTATTTTAATGTATTCTATTTATCAATCTCTTCTTTATGGTTTGTTCTTTTTATTATACTGTTTGTAAAAACTCTTTCAGATCCTGAGAACATAGTGTTCATTTTCTCTTTTCATTTTAAAGTTTATTTTTCATAATTATTTTTCATCTACATGAAATTTATAGTTGTGTATGGCATGAGATAGAGAACCTAATTGTTTTCCACATAAACAATCATCTGAGGACCATTCTTGAATAATCCATAAATATGCAATCCAAATGTATCATATATCAGGGTTTTATATAATGTACAAGTTTGTTTATGGACTCTCTGTTCTGTCCTGTTAATGTGTCTATGCTTACTCCAATACCACATCATCTCATATTACTAGAGATTTATACCAAGTTGTCACATTTTGTCCTTCAACTTTGTTCTATTTTTAGCTATGAGCTTCTGTAAAAATATTACAGATGCCATGAAAACTTTAAATTTTTTATTGGCATGGCATTTGATTTGTGGATTGATTTGAAAAGACCTTATGTCCTGGTAATATTGAGTCTTTATATCCATGAACATAATATATTTTCTACTACTTAGGACTTCTTTCTAATCTTTTAA
>NW_028008650.1:0-908 GCF_054177405.1 Leptonychotes weddellii | reverse complement strand
TCAGGTTTAAGAGGGTTGGGAATGAGTATGCAAATTCTAGCTACATTGTTTTCTAGCTGTGTGGGCTTGGAAGAGTTACGTTATCATTTTAGGTTTAGAGTTCCTCATCTCTAATCCAAGAGGTGATGTCTCCCTGGCAGGCCATCTATTGTAAGGACCAATGAGTAAATGGACCTCCACTACTGAACACGGTACCTGGTGTATATATACAGTAAGAGCTCAGAAGATGAGAGTTGCTTTTCCCTGAACGGAGCTTACATTTAGCGGAATAGGAGATGTCTTCAGGGTGCTTAGGTGGGAGACTGTGAACGTCTTTCAGGGAAATTGGGCATATTCTTTCTATAGGTCATACAAGACCCTTCACAGGTTTCTGCCCACGGTAGTATGATCACAGTGGCTGTGTAAAGTGGACTAGAGCAGAGGGGTAAGGCAGCCAGTTGGTTAGCTTTCAAAGCCTGACATCCTGGGATAAGTGACGTTGTGGTTCTCTGTACTTCCGTCCTATTTCATAAGGAAACACGTCTCATAAATTTGTCATAAATTTATGGAATTTATGACATCTCCAGGAGTTTATGAAGTCTCTATACAAAATTGAACATTTCCTTTATCCTGCCCTTCATTATCCTACCCATCCCTCCTCCTAGAGTGGCCTCTGATGCCTGGAAGACTTCTATGTTCTCAGAGACTTGATAAATTATCAAATGTGGAAAGATGGTTGTCTTTGAGGTAATTGTTCTGAGACTCTGGCAAAAACTTGAGCATGATACTTGGCTATGAAAGGGAATACCTTAATTGGCGAGGATCCGAAAAGGGCTGGCCTTCACTCAGCAGATGCTAATTGAATGCCTCGTCCTTGGGCATTTGTGCAGCTGCTTAGGGGCAGAATGGACTGAGCTGCTGTGTTCAGC
>NW_028008649.1:0-11937 GCF_054177405.1 Leptonychotes weddellii | reverse complement strand
CGGGTGCCTTTCCCCGTAGCTGTCGTCAGGTCCGCCGGGGCTTTTGTGACGCGCACAATTTAAGAACCCCAGCGGGAGGGTCAGGAAGAAGTGGTGTCCCAGAGAGAAGCTGGCTCGGGGCTGAGGGCCCTGCCACTGTGTCCTCACCCAGGTGGGCAGAGAGGCCGCTCTCTCTGCGCGCAAAGCGCGGCGCTGGGTGAGGGACTTTAGGAGCGTGCTTGAATGGACAAGGTATGTTCACAGTGCACCTAGAACCGATGTAACCAAGTAGCTCAGTATGAACCATAATTAATGAGCAAAAGCAAAGATCAGAACTTAAAAGCCATATGAAACATCAGGTTCCGCATTAGCTCAGTTGAACGAAGGGACGCTGCTGCTATAAAACCGAGGGAATGGAATGTTCAGGTCAGAAAGCAGAAAGATTCCAAAGTGAGCAGGCAACAAGGACTAGTCAGAATGACTGAGACTAAACCCCCACCAAGGAGTCAGAGGGCTGTTTTCATGTGGTGCGAAAGACCCAGTGTGTTGAGAACTGTTGAAGGTAACTTCACTGAAGATGAGATTCAGAGGGGCACCTGGGTGGCTCAGTCCCTTAAGCCACGGACTCTTGATTTCCACTCAAGTCATCATCTCGGGTCCTAAGACGGAGCCCTTCACAGGGATCCTTGCTCCATGCTCCACGCTCAGCGGGGAGTCGGCTTGAGAGTCTTTCTCCCTCCGCCCCTCCCCCTCTCGCTCTCAAATAAATCTTTTAAAAGTTTTTTTTAAATAAAAAATAAAAATGAGATTCAGAAATATATTTCATGATTCAATTTGGTTAAGGTTTTAAAAGCATTTCTCCTGCAGGTGCTTTTAAAAATGCCGTAAGGTCTCTCACAGAGAACAAGATTACAAAACAAATTGTGGAAATTGTAAGGCATTCTTTTCCTCCAGAGAACACACTTTCAAGAAAAATAAGACATGACTTTTCTTACTTAGGAAAATGCATTATATTATTAAAACCCAGCCACAATTTCTAGCTTCAATCAGGGCATCCGCAGCTATGGACTTGGTAGTGGACTTAGTAGTTGTCAACCAGGGGCTGTGGTGCAGGGGACAGAGGAGAAACGCTTATGAAACTGAAAAAATACAAATGCCCTGCCCACTTGCACCCATCATCCCTGGAAGGGTGGAAGGAAAGGACAGAGGCAGTTACACTTTAAAAAATAAAAACAAAAACAAAAACAAAACCCATCCCGGGTGATTTAACACATACCCACAAACACATCTCTCCACTGGAGAAATGCTGAACTATGATGAGTAGTCAAAAGTGAAAGTTTAGTAAATGATAATTCCGTCTTGCAAAAAAAAAAAAAAAAAAGAACATACAGACAAGTATCTAACATTTATTTACAATTTAATATTGTATTTATTTTAAAATGAAATTACAAAAGTATATGTGCTACAAAAGATGCATGAAGAAAAAGTCATTTCTCCATTTCTTCAAAGTGAACATAATGCTATATAAACAGAAATAGGTGGTAACTGCTTGTTTTTACAAAATTGCAATCATTTACTCTGTGGATCGTTTTTCTTAGTATATGATTGACACCCGCCCAAGTCAGCTGATTCTATATATTATATATACATAATTGTTTTTAACAGTTGCATAATAACTGATAGCAGATTGAATCATATTTTATTCAACTATTCCTTTCCCTTCTAGGCGAACCTTCAGTTTGGTTTCAGGTTTTTGACAGCACAAATAAAGCTGAAATAAACATTTTGTACATATATTATTATGCATTAGTGCTTTTATTCCCAAAAGATTGCTTCCCCAAAGTGAGTGTGCTGCATAAAAGAATACGTGTATTTTTACTATTGCCAGACATTACTATAACAATTTCATAAAAAGCTTTCAGTAATTTACCCCCCACCCCCATACACACCCCAAGAGCGTGTGCATGGCTTTCTCCCTCTCCATTTTCACCAGCAGGGGATGTTTTGTTTCCTTCAGTTATTGCTCCATTTTGCATCCCCTCACCGATAATGAAGCATCTTTTCATGTGTTTTCTTTTTAAAATTTATTTATTCGAGAGAGAGCAAGTGAGCACCTGAGTGGGAGGAGGGGCAAATGGAGAGGAAAAGAGAATCTCCAGCAGACTCCCAGCTGAGCACGGAACTCAATCTCAGGACCCCGAGATCATGACCTGAGCCAAAATCAAGAGTTGGTTACTTAACCAACTGAGCCACCCAGGCCCCCCTCTTTTCATGTGTTTATCAGACATCTGTATTTTCTCTTCTGAGAATATCTTGTTCATTATCCATTTTTCCATTGTTCGTTTGCTTTACTCTGAACGAGATACATTAGTCTTTGTGTAACATGTATGCCATGAATTTCAGTTTACCGTTTCTCTTTTGGTTTTGTCTTCAGTGATTTTTGATGTATAAAGTCTGTTCATTTTAGTGGATTTGAATGTGCCAATGCTTTTATGACTAGTGACCTCTGGGTCACCTGTCTTATGAAGGTCTTTCCTATTCAAAGATTATGAAATAGCATCTCCAGTTTTCTTATAGTATTGTATTGCTTTATTGAAGGCATCAATCCGTCTGTGTTATTTTTCTAAAGGTATAAGAAAAAAGGCTGGCTGGCTTACTTTCATTCCATAAATAGTCAATTATCCTAGCATGATTTATAAAGAAACCACCCTTTGCTAGCGGACACAGAACACATCTTTTGTCGTATATTAATTCATATACGCTGGAATCCATATCTGAAATTTCTATTGTTTCCACTAATCTACTTGGCTATTTTTGTTGTTGTTGCATTTAATGAGTCAGTAAGAGCTGGAGCAGTGTATGAAGGGCCATACTCACTTTCATGGAGGGGCTTATTCCCTGGAAGGATAGGACTCATTATCGTCCCTTTTACTTCGGATCAGATGACTTCATAACTCTAATTATTGTTTAAATCTTAGAACAAGGGGTGCCTGGGTGGCTCAGTCGGTTAAGCGTCTGCCTTCTGCTCAGGTCATGATCTCAGCGTCCTGGGATCGAGTCCCACGTTGGTATCCCTGCTCAGCGGGGAGTCTGCTTCTCCCTCTCCCTCTGCCCCTCCCTTTCCCCCTCCCCCTCTGCTCTTGCTCTGGCTCTGGCTTTCTCTCAAATAAACAAATAAACTCTTTAAAAAAAATAAATAAATCTTAGAACAAGAATTTGATTCAAATTTGATTCTACGAAATAATGCATAATATAAAAAACACAGTATTTATACTTAGAGTGAGCAATAAAAAGTGAGTGGTCAAGCAATCTTTCTTATCACCTTGTTAGGCTAGCAAGTATTATGTTATCTCCAGAATATGATTTAAATTCACCGGTCTTGATGCATAAGAATAACTTTTTTTTAATTGTGGTAAAATACACATAATATAAAGTTTACCAACTTATTCACTTTAAGTGTACACTTCAGTAGTAAGTATATTCCCATTGATGTGCAACCAATCTCCAGAACGTTTTCATATCCATTAATCAACAACTCCTCATTTGTCCCTCCCCCCAGCTCCTGGCAAGCACCATTTTACTTCCTGTTTCTATGAGTTTGACTACTCTGGATAATTCATAGAATTATACAGTATTTGTTTTTTAGTGACAGACTTCTTTCACTTAGCACATCTACATTTTTAGAAGGACTTCTACCGTTTTAGAAGTTCCCTATATATTCTGAATATTAACCCCTGTTCAGATATATGATTTGCAAATGTTTACTCCCATTCTGTAGATTGCCTTTTCACTCTGTTGATTGTGTCCTTCACTGCACAGAAGTTTTAAATTTTGATATAGTCTAATTTACCTATTTGTACTTTTGTTGCCTATACTTTGGTGTCATATCCAAGAAATCTTTGCCAAATCCAACGTCATGAAGATTTTTCCACTATGTTTTCTTCTAAGAGTTTCAGAATTTAAGTCTTTGATCCATTTTGAGTTAATTTTTGTATATGGCATAAGGTAAGAATCATTATTCTTTTGCATGTGGATATCCAATTTTCCCAGCACCATTTGTTGAAAAGATTGTACTCTTCCCATTTGAACGGTCTTGACACTTTGTCAAAAATCATATGATCATATATACAAAGATTTACTTCTGAGCTCTCTATTCTATTCCATTGGTCTATAGGTCTGTATTTATGCCAGTACCACCATTTTTTATTATTGTAGTTTTGCAGTAAGTTTTTAAATCCGGAATTATTAAAACATCAAATTTAGTTTTCTTTTTCAAGAGTGTTTTGGCTATTCAAGGTCCCTTGAGATTCCATGTAAGTTTTCAGGATGGATTTTTCCATTTTTGCAAAAGTTGTTGGGATTTTGATAGGGATTGCACAGAATCTGTATACTGATTTGGGTAGTATCGATATCTTACCAATGTTAAGTCTTGCAATCCATGAACATAAGAGGTCTTTCCATCAATTTATATCTTCTTTAATCGAATCTTTCAGCAATGTTTTCTGATTTTTAGTGTGCAAGTCTTTTGCCTTGTTTAAGTTTCCGACTTTGTTCTTTTCCATGTGGATATCTAGTTGTCCTAGCATCATGTGTTGAAATACTATTCTTTCCACATTAAATTTCTGTGGCATCTTTGCCATAAATTAATTGACCATAGATGTTAGAGTTTATTCCCAGACTCTACATTCTATTCCATTGATCTGTATGTCTGTACTTACGCTAGCCTTCACTCTCTTCAATACTGTAGCTTTGTAATATGTTTTCAAATTGGAAGTGTGAATCCTCCAACTTTGCTCTTCTTTTTAAAAATTATTTTGACAATTTTGGGTACCTTCCATTTCCATATGAATTTTAGGATCAATTTGTCGATTTCCACACAAAAGCCAGTTGGGATTTTTTTAAATTTTCTTTAAACTCAATTTAGTTAACATATACTGTATTATTAGTTCCAGGGGTAGAATTTAGTGATTCATCAGTTGCATATAACATCCACTGCTCATTACATCAAGTGCCCTCCTTAATGCCCATCACCCAATTACCCCATTCCCCCATTCACTTCCCCTCCAGCAACCATCAGTTTGTTTCCTATAGTTACCAGTCTCTTATGGTTTGCCTCCCTCCCTGTTTTTATCTTATATTATTTTTCCTTCCCTTCCCCAAAGTTCATGTATTGTTTCTTAAATTCCACATGAGTGAAATCATATGGTTATGATTCTGACTTATTTCATTTAGCACAATAACCTCTACTTGCATTCACATTGTTGCAAATGGCAAGATTTCATTCTTTTTGATGGCTGAGTAATATTTTCCATTATATATATATATAATCTCAATCATATCTTCTTTATCCATTCATCTGTAGATGGACATCTGGGTTCTTTCCATATTTTGGCTATTGTGGACATTGCTGCTATAAACATCGGGGTGCATGTGCCCCTCCAAATCACTATGTTTGTATCCTTCAGATAGATATCTAGTAGTGCAATTGCTGGGTGAAAGGGTAGTTCTATTTTTGAGGAACCGCCATACTGTTTTCTGAAGTGGCTGCACCACTTTGCATTCCTACCAACAGTGTAAGAGGGTTCCCCTTTCCCTACATCCTTGCCAACATCTGTCATTTCCTGAGTTGTTAATTTGAGCCATTCTTTTTTTTTTTAAGATTTAATGTATTTATTTGAGAGAGAGAGAGAGAAAGCACGAGCAAGGGGAGAGGCAAGGGGAGAAGCAGGCTCCCCATTCAGCAGGGAGCCTGATGTAAGGCTTGATCCCAGGACCCTGGGATCATGACCTGAGCCACCCAGGTGCCCCAATTTCAGCCATTCTGACAGGTGTGAGGTAGTATCTCATTGTGGTTTTGATTTGTATTTCCCTGATGCCACGTGATATTGAGCATTTTTTCATGTGTCTGTTGGCCATTTGGATGTCTTCTTTGGAGAAATGTCTGTTCATGTCTTCTGCCCATTTCTTAACTGGATTATTTGTTTTTGGGGGGTTGAGTTTGATACGTTCTTTATAGATTTTGGATACTAGCCCTTTATCTGATATGTCATTTGTGAATATCTTTTCCCATTCTGTAGGTTGCTTTTTAGTTTTGTTGACTGTTTCCTTTGCTGTGCAAAAGCTTTTTATCCTGATGAAGTCCCAATAGTTCATTTTTGCTTTTGTTTCCCTTGCCTTTGGAGACATGTCTAGCAAGAAGTTGCTGCCGCCAAGGTCGAAGAGGTTGCTGCCTGTGTTCTCCACCAGGATTTTGATGGATTCTTGTCTCACATTTAGATCTTTCATCTATTTTGAGTCTCTGTTTGTGTATGATAAAAGGAAATGGTCCGGTTTCATTCTTCTGCATGTGCTGTCCAATTTTCCCAACACCATTTGTTGAAGACACTGTCTTTTCTCCATTGATATTCTTTCCTGCTTTGTCGAAGATGAGTTGACGATAGAGTTGAGGGTCCATTTCTGGGTTCTCTATTTGGTTCAACTGATCTATGTGTCTGTTTTTGTGCCAGTACGATACTGTCTTGATGATGACAGCTTTGTAATAGAGCTTGAAGTCCAGAATTGTGATGCCTCCAGCCTTGGTTTTCTTTTTCAACATTCCTTTGGCTATTCAGGGTCTTTTCTGATTCCATACAAATTCCAGCTCTGTGAAAAATGCTGATGGTATTTTGATAGGGATTGCTTTGAATGTGTAGATTGCTTTGGGTAGCATAGACATTTTCACAATATTTGTTCTTCCAATCCCTGAGCATGGAATGTTTTTCCATTTGTTTGTATCTTCCTCAATTTCTTTCATAAGTGTTCTATAATGTTCAGAGTACAGATCTTTTACCTCTTTGGTTAGGTTAATTCCTAGGTAACTTATGATTTTTGGTGCAATTGTAAATGGGATCGACTCCTTGATTTCCCTTTCTGCTGCTTCATTGTTAGTGTATAGAAATGCAACTGACTTCTGAGTGTTGATTTTCTATCCTGAGACTTTGCTGAATTCCTCTATCAGTTCTAGCAATTTTTAGTAGAGTATTTTGGGTTTTCTAGATAGAGTTTCATGTCATCTGCAACAAGTGAAAGTTTCACTTCTTTGCCGATTTGAATGCCTTTTATTACTTTTTGTTGTCTAATTGCTGAGGCGAGGACTTCCAGTACCATGCTGAACCGTGGTGAGCGTGGACATCCTTGTCATGTTCCTGAACTTAGAGGACAAGCTCTCAGTTATTCCCTATCGAGGATCATATTTGCCATGGGTCTTTTTTTATATGATTTTAATGAAGCTGAGGTATGTTCCCTCTATCCCTATATGGTGGAGGGTTTTTATCAAGAAAGGATGCTGTATTTTGTCAAATGCTTTTTCTGCTTCTATTGAGAGGATGATCTTGTTCTTATCCCTTCTTTTATTTATGTGGTGTATCACATTGATTGATTTGTGGATGTTGAACCACCCTTGCAGCCCAGAAATAAATCCCACTTGGTCGTGGTGAATAATCCTTTTAATGTACTGTTGGATCCTATTAGCTAATATGTTGGTGAGAATTTTTGCATCCGTATTCATCAGAGATATTGGTCTGTAATTCTCCTTTTTGTTGGGGTCTTTGTCCGGTCTTGTAATATTGGCCTCATAGAAGGAGTTTGGAAGTTTTCCTTCCATTTAAATTTTTTGGAACAGTTTCAGAACAATAGGTATTGATTTTCTGTAAATGTTTTGTAGAATTCCCCTGGGAAGCCATCTAGCCCTAGACTCTTGTTTGTTGGAGAGATTTTTGATTACTGATTCAATTTCTCATGGGTTATGGATGTGTTCCGGTTTTCTATTTCTTCCTGTTTCAGTTTCAGTAGTATATATGTTTCTAGGAATGCATTCATTTCTTCCAGATTGCCTAATTTGTTGGCATACAATTGCTCATTATATTCTCTTCTAATTGTTTGTATGTCTTCAGTGTTGGTTGTCATCTCTCCTTTATCATTCATGATTTTATTTATTTGGGTCCTTTGTATTTTCTTTTTGATAAGTCTGGCTAGAGGTTTATCAATCTTATTAATTCTTTCAAAGAACCAGCTCCTAGTTTCATTGATTTGTTCTACTGTTTTTTTGATTTCTGTATCATTGATTTCTGCCCTAATCCTATTATTTCTCTTCTCCTGCTGGATTTAGGCTTTATTTGCTGCTCTTTTTCCAGCTCCTTTAGGTGTAAGGTTAGGTTGTGTATTTGAAATGGTGGTTGATTTCCTATTAGTAGACTTCCAGGATTTGTTTTCTCAGATCTCTGATTGATTTCTTGAGTGTTCAGAATAATTTGATAGCTAGTTGTATTCCAGGGATGGGACAAACTTAGGGTCCCCCTACTCCTCTGCCATCTTAAGTCCTTCAGTTAGGATTTTAATAGGGATCATGTAGAACCAGAAGATTAATTTGGGGAATACTGCCATCTTAACAATATTAAATCTTTAAACCCATGGACATGGGTTGGCTTTCTGTTAATAATGATATTTAATATCTTTCAATAAGGTCTTGCAATTTTCAGTGTACAAGGGTTGCATTTCTTTTATTAAATTTAAAACTATTTTAACCTTTTAAGCTATTGTGACTAGAATTGCTTTACATTCATTTTGAGAATGACATAGCTGGTGTGTAGAACTCAAATTGATTTTTATGTATGCAATTTATGTCTTACAATCTTTTGGAATTAGTTTATTAGAGCAGCAGATTTTTTAGTGGATTTACCCTGAGATTCTCTTTATACATGATCACACCATATGCAAATAGACACAGGTTTCCTTCTTGCTTTTTAATTTATATGCCTTATATTTCTTTGCCTTGCCTAATAAACTTAGTTAAAATATACAGTCCAACATTGAATAAAAGTGGTGAGAATAAACATTCTTATTCTTTCCCTGATCTTGGGGGGGGGGGGCGGGCGATATTCAGTGCTTCACCAACAAATATGTTACCAGTGGGTTTTTCATAGATGCTCTTTATCAGGCTAAGAATGTTGCTTTATATTCCTAGTTTGTTGAATGATTTTATCATGAAATAATGTTGGATTTTCTCACATGCTTTTTCCTTATCTATTGAGATGACTTATTTGTTGTAGTTTATTCCATAATTCTTTATCCTATATTTATATGATGTATTACATTGATTTATTTTCATATGTTAAGCCAAACTTGCATTACTGGGATATATCCCACATCTTGGTCATGGTGTATAACCCTTTTTAATATGCTGCTGGATTTAGTTTACTAGTATTTTGTTGAGTATTTTTGCATCTATATTCACAAGAGATATTGTACTTTAGCTTACTTTTCTTGTGACATCTTGTCTAACTTTAGTGTCTAGGTAACACTATCCTCATAGAATGTGTAGGGAAGTGTCACTCTCTTATTCTTTGGAAAAGTTTGTGAAATTTTGGTAATCTTCTTTAAACATTCAGTAGAATTCACCAGTGAAGGCCTCTTGCCCTGGGTTTTTCTTTGTAGAAAGATTTTTGATTACTAATTCCATCTCTTTACTTGTTATAGTTATTCAGATTTCCTATTTCTTCTACAGTCAGTTCTAGTCTTTCATGTCTTTCTTACAGTTTGTCCATTTCATGTACATTACACAATTTGTTGGCATCGGGCTGCTCATAGTATTCTCTTTAATCCTTTTTGTTTCAGCAATGTTCCCCCTGATGTCCCTCATTCATTCTTGATTTGAGTAATTTGAATTGTCTTTTTTCTTGATCAATCTAGCTAAAGGTTTGACAATCTTGTTGATATTTTCAAAGGACCACTTTAGTGTCATTGGTTTTTGTCAGTCATTTATCTAATCTCTATTTTACTTCTGCTCTAATCTTTATTTCTTTATACTTGATGTAGTTTAGTTTGCTCTTCTTTTTACAGTTTCTTAAGGTTAAAGGTTAAGTTATTGATTTGAGAGTATGTTCTTTTTTAATATAGTCATTTACAGCCATAAATCTCCTTCTAAGCACTGCTTTAGGTGCATTCCATAAGATTTTGTACATTGCATTTTTATTTTCTGATCATAATTTGGCCATTAAGGTTATTGGAGTTTGTATAGTACATGCTGGAAGGCTGGTTTGTGCAAGCACACCCTGAATGTCCCTGTTAATCACTATCTTGGGAATGCAGAGATCTTGCCCTCCCTCAATATTCCTATCAGGCAGAATATGTAGAAGAATGTGTTGTTCTGCATTCAAGGTCAGGGTCTCAGGGATAGCCAACCCAAAGCCTCTCCCTTAGACAATGTCCAGATGGCAGGCTTTGATCTCCTTGGAACACTGGCTGTACAAGGAGGAGAAGGGCTACAGATGCTAAGTTGCTACATTATAAAAGCTTCCTGCATGTAGATTCTAGCAGTGGATTTCTGCATCACTGTTTCTGGGTCATTTCTTTGGTCCCACCAGACCATCACCCAACCCTGGCTTAGAGCCGGCAAGGGTATGGCTACACAGAGTTCTCTTGTATATGAGGAGTCATCTTTTTCTTGCTTCTTTCAAGATTTTTCTCTTTGTCTCTCAACATTTTGACTGTGATGTATTGGTAAAGGAAATTTATAACTCTTTTAATGTTTGTGGGCCCTGTTCCTGGACTCCCAGGGAAGCTATACTTTAACTTTTACCAAGGTCAGAATGACTTCACCAGACTTCAGAGCATGGGCTCTATTTCTGCCCCAAGCACACATTGTACATCTGTTTCATTAGCAGATAACCTAAAAAAAAAATTTCAAACTAAAGATAAGAATAAAAATCTCCCTAAATTCCATTCCCATACCTCCAGAGCCTGTAACCTTGTACATACTAAAAGCATAAGATAAAGTTTGTAATTTTCTGGAATGTCCTCTGTCATGATAATTTATAACTCTTGATGTAACAACAACAACAACAAAAACATATATAACCCTATATTAAACATTCCTTCTCTGGAGCACTCTCTTCTTTGCCCAGATTATGTATCCCAGGCAGCTGTCCTCACTTGGGCTCAACTAAAACTCTCTTCCTTTTTTTAGAAATTCTAAAAAGTTTGTTCATTTTGTGTCGACAGTACCTAGCTGTGGATCTCTTCGTGTTTTTCCTACTTAGGAGTTTGTTGACCTTCTTGGTATGTAGGTTAATGTTTTCATCAAGTTTAGAGTTTTCAGTCATTATTTTATCATGGGTTTTTTCTGTATCTTTTTCTCCTCTCCTTCTGGTACTTCTACTATGTGTATGTTGGTACACTTAATGGTACTTAATGGTGTCTCACATTTCTCTGAGGTCCTGTTCATTTCCTTCTATCTTTTCTCTCTCTTCAGATTGCATAATCTCTATTGATCTATCTTTAAATTTCCCCATTCATTCTCCTGCCAGCTCAAATCTACTGTTAAATTATTCTAGTGAATTTTTCATTTCAGTGAGTGTGCTTTTCAACTCGTTTCCCTTTGGATCTTTTTTATAATTTCCCTTTACTGATATTCTCTCTGATGAGACATTGTCATCGCACCTTCTTTTAATTCTTTAAACATGGTTTTAGTTCTTTTAACATACTTATTACACCTGCTTTGAAGATTTTGCCTAATGGGTCCAACATCTGGGCCCATGCCAAGGCAGTTTCTCACGCCTGCTTTTTTTCCCTACAAATGGATTACACTTCCCTCTTTGTTTCCATGTCTTTAATTTTTGATGAAAACTGAACATGTTCATAATATTTTGTATCAATTCTGGATACTGATCCCTCACACATAGACTTGGGCTACTTATTGTTGTTTATTTTTCACTTTGTTTGGTACCTTGGCTAGACTAGTTCAGTGAAGTTGATTCCTCCAGCAATGCACAGCCTGTAACGTCACTCCCCCAAAGGCTCAGCCTTGGGCACACACATAGTCATCCTAGGATGACAGCAGTCTTAGCTAGGCTGTCAGTCTCTTTCACTTCTTTGTTAAGCTGTCTGCCCTTGGTGGTATCACACTTAGCAGCAAGTCTCCAC
>NW_028008648.1:0-908 GCF_054177405.1 Leptonychotes weddellii | reverse complement strand
ATATAAATTTATACAATAGTATTTTAATATTTCTTCTGATATTTCTTGTAATGCATTGAGATTGTACCAGTAACTGAAAGTATATGTAATTCAAAATGCTAGTTTATACGCTCTCTTGCTGTATCTTCAATTGCAAGAACAAAATTGTTTTCTTCATTAGTAATCAGTTCATCTGAAGCTTCATATGAAAATAATATTCTTTTCTGCTGAGTATGATGATTTTTAATTTAATTCCTGTTTCTAAACCTGTGGCTCTTTGCTTTGTAATGTTGCAGCATGTTTTGAAACTAGAGATTCTAAACTTTTTGAAGAGTTCCAATTAACTCCCTTATATGTTTTACTGCAATAGTCATGTGTATGCTTTTATTTTATAACAATTTACTGCCACGGTTTGCTGCCTGAGCGCCAACAAATACTGTCCCACTGCTGGGGCCAATGAGTTAATACTTGGGCAGACAATGCAGGGCAAGCTCCAACAGAGGGCAAATGGCTTCCCTTTGCGGTTCCAGGAGCTGCCCCCATGCAGAATTCTTTCTTTCTCCTGGGGCCCCTACCACTTGAGTTGCTGCTTCTGTAGTTGTGACTGCTATTCTGGGCTGCCTGCCTAGACTGTGGTGCTCAGGACTGTCCTGAGACATCAGTCAGGCCACCTGCAGTTTGAGTGTGCAGCCCTCCTCTGGCTTGATTCTATGCATATGCAGGCTACCACTGGACCACAACTATCTGTATATGCTGCACCCTGACACGTCTCTTCTCATTCATGTGCTCCATTGTCCCACCAAACTTACACAACACGATTTCAAAGATAAAATTAAGAATTTTAAGATGGAGATAGTAATACTTTAAAGCAGTCATGGGGCCCTTCTGAGTATAGGGTCCTGTGTAATTGTATAAGTCACATGTCAGTA
>NW_028008647.1:0-908 GCF_054177405.1 Leptonychotes weddellii | reverse complement strand
AGCACGAATTATCCCTCCAACACGTATTCATCTCTTCTCTGTTTTATGCCAGACACTGGGCTACTTAAGGAATTAAGAAGACTTCCATGTTCATCTTACAAAAACAGGTTGCATAAAGTATTATTGCGAGAGGACATTAGAAATCCAATTCCTGGGGACACTGAAGTACTACTACTCAGTGATTCTTTTTTTTTTTTTTAAAGATTTTATTTATTTATTTGACAGAGAGAGACACAGCAAGAGAGGGAACACAAGCAGGGGGAGTGGGAGAGAGAGAGAAGCAGGCTTCCCGCGGAGCAGGGAGCCCGATGCGGGGCTCAATCCCAGGACCCTGGGATCATGACCTGAGCAGAAGGCAGACGCTTAATGGCTGAGCCACCCAGGTGCCCCACTACTCAGTGATTCTTAACATAGGACGGTTCAGAGTCCCCCCCCTCAAGTCTGGTGAAATCTATTAATATTTCTTCTCAAAAAATACACAAGACACATGCACAAATGCTTCCAAACCCCTGAATCCTATTTATAGAACACTTAGGACTCCAGGTTAAAAAAAAAAAAGAAGGCAGCAGTGGGGGGTGGTCTTCCTTTTGAAAGAGGAGAGTATGATCTGGCTTACTGTCAATGTGTCAACCTAATTCAATGTAGCAAAGTTATGCATCTTATTACTCACTTCTCCCTCTGTCCACATTTTGGAAAAATTCTGTGCCAAAAACACAGGAGATGATGGAACTGAGATGGGGAGGTGACAGAATCTGTTGGATGTCTCTCTGCCTTCCTCCTCCATCACATCATCTGGACACCAAGGTTAATGACAAATCCTAATTACTTTTTGGGGCCCATCTGTTTAGGGAAAATGACCTCAAATGGAAGCCACCCAGTTGCCTATCCCTTCGCACAGGCAGGATATG
>NW_028008646.1:0-908 GCF_054177405.1 Leptonychotes weddellii | reverse complement strand
ATATAAATTTATACAATAGTATTTTAATATTTCTTCTGATATTTCTTGTAATGCATTGAGATTGTACCAGTAACTGAAAGTATATGTAATTCAAAATGCTAGTTTATACACTCTCTTGCTGTATCTTCAATTGCAAGAACAAAATTGTTTTCTTCATTAGTAATCAGTTCATCTGAAGCTTCATATGAAAATAATATTCTTTTCTGCTGAGTATGATGATTTTTAATTTAATTCCTGTTTCTAAACCTGTGGCTCTTTGCTTTGTAATGTTGCAGCATGTTTTGAAACTAGAGATTCTAAACTTTTTGAAGAGTTCCAATTAACTCCCTTATATGTTTTACTGCAATATTCATGTGTATGCTTTTATTTTATAACAATTTACTGCCACGGTTTGCTGCCTGAGCGCCAACAAATACTGTCCCACTGCTGGGGCCAATGAGTTAATACTTGGGCAGACAATGCAGGGCAAGCTCCAACAGAGGGCAAATGGCTTCCCTTTGCGGTTCCAGGAGCTGCCCCCATGCAGAATTCTTTCTTTCTCCTGGGGCCCCTACCACTTGAGTTGCTGCTTCTGTAGTTGTGACTGCTATTCTGGGCTGCCTGCCTAGACTGTGGTGCTCAGGACTGTCCTGAGACATCAGTCAGGCCACCTGCAGTTTGAGTGTGCAGCCCTCCTCTGGCTTGATTCTATGCATATGCAGGCTACCAGTGGACCACAACTATCTGTATATGCTGCACCCTGACACGTCTCTTCTCATTCATGTGCTCCATTGTCCCACCAAACTTACACAACACGATTTCAAAGATAAAATTAAGAATTTTAAGATGGAGATAGTAATACTTTAAAGCAGTCATGGGGCCCTTCTGAGTATAGGGTCCTGTGTAATTGTATAAGTCACATGTCAGTA
>NW_028008645.1:0-908 GCF_054177405.1 Leptonychotes weddellii | reverse complement strand
CTAACATATGATCGAGCAATCCCACTTCTGGGTATATATCCAAAGGAACTGAAATCAGGATCTCGAAGAGGCATCTGCACTTCCAGGTTCATTGCATTATTATTCACAGTAGCCAAGATATGGAAACAATCTAATGTCTGCCAAAGGCTGAATGGATAAAGACGATGTGAGATATCTATCTATCTATCTATCTATCTATCTATATCTATACATTTGTATATATCAATAGTGTGTGTATGTATGCGTACACACACACACATATATATATGTATGTATTCAGCCTTAAAAAGGAAGGAAATCCTGCCATTTTTGACAACATGGATGAACCTGGAGGATATTATGCTAAGTGAAATAAGCAAGACAGAGAAAGACAAATATTGTATGATCTCATTTATATGTGGAATATAAAATAGCCAAACTCCTAGAAGTAAAAAGTAGAATGGTGGTTGCCAAGAGTGGGGAAAGAGAAATGGGGAGATGTTGGTCAAAGGGTACAAAGTTCAGTCACGCAGGATGAGTAAGTTCTGGAGGTCTAATGTACAATAGTGTGGCTACATGATATTGTGTACTTGAAATTTTTAAGTAGGTCTTCAGTGGTCTCACCATACAGAAAAGAGAAGAAAACGGTAACCCTGTGAAGTGATGGGTATGCGAATTAGCTTGACTGTGGTGGCTGTTTCACAACGTATACATATATCAACACATCATGTTGTACACCTTAAATATATACAATTTTAATTTGTCAATTATGCCTCAGTAAAGCTATTTAAAAAAAGAGCTAACACACTTTGGAAAATTTTAAATCTGGGGGCATTTTTTTTTTTATTCTTATGTTAATCCCCATACATTACATCATTAGTTCTAGATGAAGTGTTCCATGATTCATTGTTCGTGCACAACACCCAGTG
>NW_028008644.1:0-908 GCF_054177405.1 Leptonychotes weddellii | reverse complement strand
TGAGATATCACTGTTCCTTCGCACAGCCCGTACTACCCCACCTCCTGGCCTTTGCTCACACTGTTCTTTTCACCTGGAGTACCCTTCCCTGCGGTCCCCATTCCACGGTCACATCCTTCCCTCTGGTTGCGCATGGTGTGCGTGCACAGCTTCACTAGCAGAACCGATGACTCTTTAGGGCCCTGCCTCTCTTCTCTGGTTGGGGTCAGGGAGCCAATTCCTTTGTCTGCACCCGGCAGGGGCCCGGCTCGGGCGCGACAAGGAGCAGGCACTGAGCACGCTGATGAAAGAGTGGGTGAACGCACACAGGAACAGAAGGCCACACACTCACCCACGTGAGACTTCAGTCTGCAGCCACAGATGGGGAAGAGGATGAAGACAAAGTTCACCAAGTCAACAGCCGCTAGGTAGGCACCCGTGAATACCTGGGAGCAAAGGAGATAGAGTCTTGGTGTTTGAGCGTTCTCCAGTGACCACAGCACCTCTCATCCTGGGTCTCCTCTCCCACTGATGTTGTGTTCCCGGCAAAGCTGCCTGCTGGCCCCAGGAAAGGCTGGTTATCAACTCCGTTTGACTGACGAGGAGGTGGGGCGCGTGAATGACGGATCCCTTAGGCAGAGGCCCAGCAGCAGAACCAGCCCTCCACTTCTCACTCCGCACTCTTCCCAGCGCACGGCCAGCCTCTTCTGTGTGACTTTGGCCCAACCACTGACCTTTTCTGGGCCTCACTTTCCTCCTCCATAGAACAGGGATAGTAACAGCGCCTCCCTCTGCTAAGCAGATTGCATGAACCAATACATGGAAAGTGCTCAAACCAGCACCTGGAGGAACGGACGAGGCTCCTACCTACCAGAGCACCAGCTACTATGCCAGGCGAGTCACTGGTCAACAGCAGTCTCTGGAGGGGC
>NW_028008643.1:0-908 GCF_054177405.1 Leptonychotes weddellii | reverse complement strand
CTAAATCATTTCCACATTCAGCGATGGAGTGGGCAGTATCGAGATAGAGAAACATAGGGTTCAAAAATTAGGAATGGTTTTAAAGGTCATCTGACTCAGTGGTTTTGAACTTTTAACTTTGCTTAATTACATAGAACAATAAAAGCTGGATACTCTCGTTAATGTTGTATCTTTCCTTCTTCTTTTCCTCCCCCTTTCTCGCTTTCCCCTCACCTTGAGGCACTGCCCCAGAAATCTAACCAATAAGCATGGCTAAAACTCATTAAAAACACCTCCTTTTTATAGGTGAGGAGAAGAACAAGGCCGCTGAGAGCTCACAGTGAAACAACAAATTAGTCTAGGGCCGTCCTCGGACTCCTTCCTTCCATCCTGACTTCTAACCCACTTTTCTCTCCAACATACTCGGCAGATCATTTGTTTTCTTGGAGCGTGCTGGGTGCTGTAAATATTTCAATGGACCCAGAGAGAGCCTGGAATCAAGCAGAAAAATGCCTGGAATGATTAATCTGCATCTGCCATTAGAACCAGGAGGACGATGGGACGTGGGGACTGGTCACTTATGGTGGGTTGGGCCAAGGTCTGACCTGCTGGGCTGGGACAAGGCCCCAGCCCAGGCTAGGGGGAGAAGACAGACAAAGGGAAAAGGAACCCATGGGCCCACATGGTGGAGGTGCTGGCTGTCATTGTCCCCACTACCCAGTTACAGCTGAGAGCCACCACTGGAAGATGTTTCTCTGGTTTACAGCCACCATCTTGAACGTACTGCCCTCTTTCCTCTGGTCTCTGCTTTTCCTTCCTTCAAATGGCACGTGCGGAGGATCTTCATCCATCAGCTGATGATGGACGGTTTCTGCAAAGTGTTTTGTTACTTTATGGAGGAAAGAGGCTGCCTGGAGATACATTCCATT
>NW_028008642.1:0-908 GCF_054177405.1 Leptonychotes weddellii | reverse complement strand
ACATGCCACCATAACCGGCAAGGGTGCTCCCTGTCTGGACTGTCCACCAGCCAGTTACGCAGCTAGACAGAAGAACCGGTCACTGAATGTACAACCTGAAGCCATGCTTCGCGTCCATCACCCCCTCTCATCATCCAAGCCTGCCAGGGAGTGCTTATGCCCTTCAGCCAGCGAGAATCTGAGGGTCCGTCCAAGGCCATGGCAGGTGAGGGGGAGAGCACAGAGTGTTCTGGAGCCAGGCTGCTGCAAAAGCCTGAGCCCCGCCTGGCAACCAAGAGTGCTGGCTCCTGGACCAGCTCTGCCACTCGCCTGCTGTGACTTTGGGTCCCTGAGCCTTGGTTTTCTCATCTGGGCAGTGAGGGCTTTGGAAGAAAAGATCTCTGGGGGGTTTCCGATTCAATGAGCCCTTTTCTGAGAGTCCCCTCTGTGGTTGACAGATCGGATGTCACAATGGTCCACACCCAAAGGGAGAGGGTGAGGACTATCTGGCCTAGTGAGCACCTGCTGCCAGCCACATTCTCTCCCTTCATCTTGTCACGTGGACCTTAGTGGTCAAGTGTGTGGCTTGTGAGTCAGAAAGGCCCTGATTCCAATCCCAGCTCCTACATCCAGCGGCGTGACCTTGGGCAAGTCATTTCCCACTCCTGGGGCTCATTTCTGTCATCTGTGACCTCCTGGGTTGTTGTGATCCTTATGGGGAGACATAACGCTTAGTTTAGACAACGCTTACACGTGAGCCTGGAACACACAGGGCTCAGAGCTTGCTAGTGTGTCCGCCAGTGACAAAGCCTTGCTTTGCTGGGGGAAAGGCTTGGCCAAGAGGATTTGAATCCCACCCAGAGGTGCACCTTGTCCACATCTGCCAGGATATGTGGTCTAAGATCCCGCAGCCCGTGTATGCACAGCCA
>NW_028008641.1:0-908 GCF_054177405.1 Leptonychotes weddellii | reverse complement strand
GGGACTCCAGGATCATGACCTGAGCCGAAGGCAGTTGCTTAACCAACTGAGCCACCCAGGCGCCCCTGTGACCCCATGTATTCTTATAATTGAATGATTCCCCAATCCTTTCATAGGATGTCGTTGGAATCGGTCTCCAGTTTTGACTGAAAGTCTTTCAGATGGAAACACCCCTCAATCCTATCTGATCCTCAGAGACTAAGAGAAAAAGAAAGGGGAGCAAAACACCCCTAGTGTATTGATTGTGTCCATATCCATTAATGCCTCCCCAGGGTTTAGACTAAAGTCATAAGATTAGGAGAAAGATCTGTCTTCCTTCTCAATGTGATCTTGGGGGAGTTATATGGCTATTCTGAGCTTTTCTTCCTCATCTGGAGTTTGGATTTAAGGATAATTATGTTTCTACTGCCTATTTGCCAAATTGTTTTCAAAGCTAAATATAAAAAATATGAGGTCTTTTGAAAACTCTGAAATGTTCTGTATACAGAAAATATAATTACAATAGGAACAAAATGTTCAGACTGAAAGGGTGAAATGAAACTCTGTTCATTCAGATTTATACCTATGGGAAAGTTCCAACTGCCCTGACATTTCAAGGAGCAAGTTGAATGGAGTTGCCATGTATGAGATACAATATCACCTGGGAAGCAAAAGCCAAAAAAGGTGATACAATTGGAGTGGTCCAGTGGTCCCTTCATTTTCATCAGTGCTCAGAATTGGTGTGTTGTTTTCTGTAGTAGAAAACCTATATTGTTTGATCATTTGACTAATGTCACCAAGAAGAAATACATTTAAAAATAAGATATTTAAAGATCAAGTTTGGTAATTCGTCTTATCCTGAAAATGGAGAGCAACAAATCTACATTTGTCATATCTTCTCTTTATCTGAGTGGCATTTCTTTTCCAGA
>NW_028008640.1:0-908 GCF_054177405.1 Leptonychotes weddellii | reverse complement strand
AAAGAACACTTAAAAAAAAAATTTATTTGTCAGAGAGAGAGAACACGCGAATGAGCACATGTAGGAAAAGCGGCAGGCAGAGGGAGAAGTAGGCTCCCTGCTGAGCAAGGAGCCTGATGGAGGACTTGATCCCAGGACCCTGGGATCATGACCTGAGCCGAAGGCAGATGCTTAACTGACTGAGCCACCCAGGCGTCCCGTAGAAGAAAACTTTAAATGAAAAGTGCTTTGCGCTCTCAAAATTAAACAAAACAGACTCCATGAATGATAAGCAAATATACTTAAATCAAGATGAAGATGATGATGATGGGGGTCACACTAAAAAAATTTAGTTTCTGAAGAGTTCTAAAAGGTATTAGAAGATATATATGCTTAAGTGCTACTGAAAGGCAAAGTAGAATCAGTAATGTTAAATATCAAACCACTGCTTTGGAAGAGAGACTTTAAGAATCACCCAGAATATAGTCTAAAGAAAAAATGAGAAACACTGAGAACAGAAAGCAGAAATCCAACATTTGGGAATAAGATTTCCTGCAGGAGAAAACAGAACAGATGGGATGGAATAACCAGAAGTGTACTAAAAGAACATATTTATGATCAAATCTACAGCTAAAAAGTATTCACTCCATACCTAATGAAATTAGTCGTTTCTGAGAGCAAATTAAAAAAAGCCTCCAAGCATCTGGGTGGGGGAGGGGAGATTCACCTACAAAGAAAAGCAATTTGATCATGTAGGTTTTTTTTTTCTCCTTGACTACATTAAACGCTATTTATTGTCTACTAACATTTGTTAATATTAAAAGGAAAGGATTCTGATTCATGAAACCTACAGTCTAATAAATTGCTATTCTGGAAAATAAGCAATATAAGAAAATTTCTCAGATAAAAACATGGTGTGAAAAGTACAT
>NW_028008639.1:0-908 GCF_054177405.1 Leptonychotes weddellii | reverse complement strand
GATTGTCTCTTACTTTCTGGTCTGTATTACTCTTGGGGTCTCTCTTCGCTTACAGAATTCCCCTTAATTTTTCTTGTAGGGTTGTGTTGGTGGTCACATATTCTTTCAGTTTCTGCCTGTCCTGGAAGCTCTTTGTCTCTCCATCCATTCTGAATGACAGCTTTGCTGGATAAAGTATTCTTGGCTGCATGTTCTTCCCATTTAGTACCCTGAATATGTCTTGCCAGCCCTTTCTGGCTTGCCAGGTTTCTGTGGACAGGTCTGATGTTATTCTGATGTTCATCCCTCCATACATAAGGAACCTCCTCTCCCTAGCTACTCTCAGGATAGTTTTTTTGTCTCTAAGATTTGCAGGCTTCACTATTATATGCTGGGGTGTTGGTCTCTTTTTATTGATTTTGGGAGGGGTCCTCTCTGCCTCTTGGACAGAAATGCTTGTTTCCTTTACCAGATTAGGGAAGTTCTCAGCTATGATTTTCTCAAATACACCTTCTAGTCCTCTCTCTCTCTCCAGCCCCTCAGGGATCCCAATAATTCTGACATTGGAATGTTTCATGGCATCATTAATCTCTCCAAGCCTTTTTTATGGGCTATTAGTTGACTATCTCTGTTTTTCTCCAATTCCTTCTTTTCCATCAGCCTATCCTATAGATCACTTATTCTCTCTTCTGCCTCATTTAGCCTGGCTGTTAGAGTATCCAGTTTCGACTGCATCTCATTCATAGCATTTTTAAGAGTGGCCTGACTAGATCTCATTTCTGCCCTTAGAGATTCCTTATTGTCACTTATGCTTTTTTCATGCCTAGCTATTAACTTTATGATTGCTATCTTGAATTCTCTCTCTGACATCTTACTTATATCCATATCAATTAGCTCTGTGGTAGAGAACACTGCCTCTGGTTCTTTTT
>NW_028008638.1:0-11937 GCF_054177405.1 Leptonychotes weddellii | reverse complement strand
AGCAGGGAGCCCGATGCGGGACTCGATCCCGGGACTCCAGGATCATGACCTGAGCCGAAGGCAGTCGCTTAACCAACTGAGCCACCCAGGCGCCCAGTGATATATTTTTTTTAATTGGAGCCTCTAAGGACGCCAGCAGGTCACATTTGGGGGAAGGAATGGAATCATTGCAAACCACACATTATGGAGTCTCTTGGGTCTAAAAATACACGTATCTTGGCCTTACCAGGTTGTCTGCTACCAACGACTTTCTCAAAGCCGCTACCTCATCAGCAGCATCGGGCCCAGCCACCTAGCTTCTGAGAGGTGGCTGCTGGGTTTGTGCGTGTTTCTGGGCCAGATCGCTTGCACTGGAAGCAAAGAGAAATGCGTACCTCTGAAGAAAGGAGGGAGGCTGAGGGTAGTCTGGGTCCAAAACCTAGGCCACGGCTGGGATGGCATGGGAGTTTTCATCCAGGTTGTCAGATGTGATCAAATGGCAAATGGCAACGTGGAGCACTGTGCCAAAAGAAATTTTGAGGCTGCACATCGGCTGGTGAAAAAGCAAGCCACAAGAGAGCAGTGATGTCCACTGCTGAGGTGGGCCATGGTCTTCTAGAGGCCAGCCACTTGGCATCCCGGGGCTAGAAGAATCCTACACATTGGCACTATATTCTCCAGTAATGAGGACTTTCATATACCTTAATTAACTCTATGCCCATATCATGTTCTTTTTTTAAATTTTTAAATTTTTTAAAGATTTTATCTATTCAGAAAGAGAGCATGAGCAGGGGAGGGGCAGATGGAGAGAGAGAGAGAATCTCCAGCAGACTCCATGCTGAGCATAAAGCCTGATGCAGGGCTCAACCCCACAACCCCGAGTTCATGACCTGAGTCAAAACCAAGAGTCGGACGCCTAACGGACTGAGCCACCCAGGCAAGTCCCCTATATCATTTTCTTCACTAGGTTTATTTCAAATGTTTTAAAAATGTGTACAGTAAGGCTTTTGTGAAGTTTAGATGATTTGCCTAAGGTCACGAAACTAACAGCTAGAGGTGCCAGGATTCAACACTAGGTCTTCTGATGACCAGGTCTCTCTGCATTCCACCAGCTTCTATACCTGAAGACCGAGATAGGATTCTTGTTTCCCTCCCTGACTTAAAACTACTAGGGAGAAAACCTGGACGTCGGGCACCCGCTTGAAATAACAACTGCCCAGGTGGGGTATGAGAGATGAAATGATCTATCTAAATATTACTTTGCGAATTATAAATTGCTAGATACCTTTTGGCTTTTCCTAACAAAATTACTAGTACTGGTATTAATTTATGGTGAGTGCTCATAGGCTGACATCAAACAAGGGCCTTGGGAAAAATTATTAATGTTGACAACACTTAAAGAAACAAATTCCAAATTCTATCTTCCTGCAGGAGACAATTTCTGACATCCCAGTACCCCACCTTTCTGTAATTCTGTAATTCATATGGTGTATCCATTCCACAACCCACACTCAGCCTAGAACAACTCTCCACAAAGCAGCCAGGGTCCAGTGTAAAGAGAACTAGACTAGTCAAGAGATCTGGCTTCTCAGGCCAATTAATCCCAAAGTCACAAAACTAATGAGTGTCCTGAGAGAAGTGGATCCCAGGCAGCCTGCCTTCCAGACTTGTCTTCCCTTCTTCCTGTTAGCCCATCAGGAGCCCCTGAGAACACACACACTGTGTCCTACAACACAAGCTTTCCAGCTCTTGGTTACGAAGTCAGGGATACAGATGCTTTCAAGGGCCACTACCTGTATTTTATATTGGCACCAGTTCTGAAACAGTCTCTTTCCAGGGTTGCCTCTCTGCTTTTTGCATTTTAAAACAGTAACTCTAATTATGCAGGCTTGTTTACCTGCCCCTTTGAAACCTTTCTCCAGCGTCATCAGCAGTTCAGTTCTTCGTCATGTTTAGATTTACGAGGTGTATGCATCATGTTCATTAATTCCAGGATGGTCTACAATTTATCTCTTTCAAAAATAAAAAAAAGTAATAATACGTACCCAAACATACACACATGCTTCTATACTTAGAGGACACTCTTAACAGAGAAAGAAGGTGTCTGAGTGCTCAGCATTGAATCTTCCAAATAGTGAAAAATCTACTATTAAATGGTCTGGAAGAGGTCAATCAATAAAAATAACTAAATAATTGATGGTGTTATATTAGGTTAAAGTATAACATAGGATATTCATTAACCCGTCAAGAAATATCGCTCGAGTTAAACCACATCTCTCAAATGAGCATTTCTGGTGTTAATTCAAAGGGCAACAGCAGTCACCCAGGGGATGCTTTTAATGTTTTATGCTTTCATTGCAGTGGTGTTTAGAGGGGTGAGCAGGGCAATAAGGATCATATTTAGGAAGGCAGCTTGGTAACAGCTAAGACACTGAACTACAATCAAGCCGTCCTCCTTCTCTTAAGCAACCTGGACAGCTCCACTCTGGCTAATCAGCTTGGCTGAGAAAGAATTGACAAGCTTATGGAAATTTACTGTAGTAGTAAATGAGGTGCTTTCCTTTTCTCTTAAAAATAAAATAAATAAAATAAAATAAAACTCCCAGCTCTCGATGTTTATATTGCATTTGGCTCTAAAGTGCTCTCGGATGTTGCTGCCATTTCATCACGAGGTGTGTGTGTGTGTGTGTGTGTGTGTGTGTGTGTGTGTGTACTACCCAGAGTTCTGGAAGCAGTCCAGCAAGCAGAGCACACAGATTCTAAAGTCAGAAAAATCAGAATCCTGGGCGCCTGGGTGGCTCAGTCGTTAAGCGTCTGCCTTCGGCTCAGGTCATGATCCCAGGGTCCTGGGATCGAGTCCCACATCGGGCTCCCTGCTTGGCAGGAAGCCTGCTTCTCCCTCTCCCACTCCCCCTGCTTGTGTTCCTGCTCTCGCTATCTCTCTCTCTCTGTCAAATAAATAAATAAAATCTTTAAAAAAAAAAAAAAGAAAAATCAGAATCCTTGCTGCACCACTTCCTAGCTGGATGATCCTGGACAACTTGCTGACTCTTACCGTGCTCAGTTTCCTCACCCGTCAAAGGGAGAGGGTAATAATGACCTCGAAGTTTAATGAGACAATGTCCACAAAACATCTACCCTTGAATATGTCACAGAGCAGACGGTTAACACAATTTAGGCTTCTTTCATTTTCCCCCCATTTAGCAAAGGAGAAAACTGAGTATCAATATGATGTGCTTCCCCAGGGCAGGGGCTACACCTCACTGCTCACTGCGTCCCTAGGGCATAGGGCAGTGCTCAACATAAAAGAGGCACTTGGAAAGCCTTGCTCACATCTGCCTGGCTGGCCTTGACCTTCACACTACTTTTCAGTGTGTTAGAAATACATGCAGTTTCCCAACAGGCTGTGCAGAGTGACCCTTGTGTAGCTTGGCACCTGCTAAGCATATGCTGTTCCCTCTATCAAGAATATCCCTCCCTTGGGGCGACTGTGTGGCTCAGTTGGTTAAGCGTCTGCCTTCAGCTTGGGTCATGATCCCAGGGTCCTGGGATGGAGCTCCCACATCTGGCTCTCTGCTCAGTGGGGAGTCTGCTTCTTCCTCTGCCTCTGCAGCTGTGCTTGTGCTGTCAAATAAATAAATAAAATCTTAGGAAAAAAAAAAAAAAGAATATCCCTCCCTCTCCTCTTCCTAGGGAACCCAGTCTCACCTCTGTAGCCATCTAAAGAGCCTATCTTTCTGTAAACACCCATCTTTCCATCCCAGACTCTCTTGCTCTTCTTTTCCTTCTCATCCCCTAGGAATCTCAGTCCCTCCCTCATCTATGCTGCTGCCACCTCTCGGTCCAGCATTGAACTTAACACTATAAATTATTATTTATGAACAGTCTGACAGGTGAGCTCCTACAAAGCAGAGGCTGTGTTGTATTTTGTTTGACCCTCCCTATTCATACATGCTGGCACAGAAACTGCTACACTAAGAACTGTAACAATGTAACAGTAAGAACAGCTGTAACATATTTGGTGTGTACTTAACTATATGCCAGACACTATGGCAATTGCTTTAGTGGACTTTGCTTTATCTTCCCTCAAACCCTATTATTTAAAAACTCTTTATTATTTCTATTTAACAAATGAAAATTATTGGCAGAGAGAGATAAATTAACAGGTCCAAGATTCCTAAGTCTCTCCCCTGTAGGGAGATACTATGGCATTATGGTCAAGGGTATGACATGGTGAAATACATTTCACCATTTACTAGCTGTGTGACTAGGGCCTGGCTCACTAACACACTTTCTAATACCCTCTCTATAACCCATAGCCTCTCAACTATAAAGTGAAATTCCTGGGGTGCCTGGGTGGCTCAGCTGGTTAAGCATCTGACTCTGATTTTTGCTCAGGTCATGATCTCAGGGTCATGAGGTCAAGCCCTGCATTGGGCTCTGTGCTCAATGGGGAGTCTCCTGGAGATTCTTTCTCTCCATCTGCCTCTGTCCCTCCCCCACTCATGCTCTCTCCCTCTTCCCCTCTCTTTTTCTCTCAAATAAATAAATAAATATTAAAAAAAATTATAGTGACATTCCAGAATCCCACTTCCCTTTCAGCTAGGTTTGGTCATATATCCCAGTTGGAGGTAAAGAAGATGTAGATGAACATTTATTTCCCTTCCCCCCAAAGGCAAAACCTCATAAGGTGACAGCTTTTATCCCTTCCACAATTGCTCATCTCCTTTGGCTCACTCCCTTCCCTCCTGACCTGGAATACAGATGAGAAAACGGGAGCTGCAGCAGCTACTTTCCATTCATGAGGAACAAAAAAAAACTACATATTAAAGGTGATGAAGCAAAAAGGCAGAGGACCTTGGGTTCTTGATTTTTTTCTTGAGCAGATTTACTAGCATCAACTTACTCTCACGGTGGGCTTCTTTTTATATAATTAAAAGAAACATCTTGCTTGTTCAAGCCAGATGCCATTGAGTTTTTGGTGTTTCACAACCAAGTCCATGGATACAGAGACTTCACCTCATGGTGCCTCAGTCCCTCAGCTGACGAATGGAGGAAATCATATTATCTATGTCTTCCATGGTGTCATGAGAATTAAATGATACTGCATTTAAAGAGCTTAGCTCAGAGTCTGGCACAGAAAAAGAGCTTACTGGATACATATTATTATTATCATCCAACTACAACTATGACTACTACTAGCCAGGGAGAGACTCAGCACTCAGGAATTCCAATGCTCAGCTCCCCTTCGTTTATACAGTCAGTCTTCTAAGAACTTCTCTCTTTTACACAGATAAATGTGTCAGGTAAATCAGCCATTCCTCTCTGCGGCTTCTGAAGAGTGCTTCTAGATTTCCTTATGTCTAATGTTCAGACAATCCCTGAGATGGACATAGGGCAAGGATTTTAACACACTGAACGGATTAAAACCTACAGACTCAAGCTACAAAGGGATGGCTCAGGGTCACGTGCTTATTCTAAATTTCATGGAAGTTAGAAAAATATCCAGACTTCTCTGTTCTAGGAGGCCCTGCTTGATCGGACCTCTGCCTGCCTCCTACCAGGCACGCTGCCCTTTTTTCCGTTCCTCAAATATCTCCTGTTCTTGCTGGTGCATCTGCCTGGGACTCCCTGCCTTGCTCTTGGCATGGCTGTCTCCTTCATCTCTACTAGACCTCAGAGATATCCTCTCTGAGGACCGTAATTAAGGGCCTGCTGCCTAGATCAGGGGCTCTTCTCACTCACCCTGTTGATCTCCCTCATATCTGTAATGTAACATATCTTATATGTTTATCTGTTTGTTTACTGACCAATTGATTCCCTGTCTAGAAGGTAAGCCTCTTTAGGTCAGGCACCTATAGTCCTAAACCTAGAGGGAGGGACAGAGGGAAGAACTTTAACCCAAGCAAAAGTCTGCGCTTCACAGCTGGACAGACCTGGGCTCAAATCCCAGCTTTGCTGTTTAACAGTGGGAGGCAAAGCAAATCACTGAACGGCTCGATCTGGGAATCACTCAGATTCTCAGCACCTTCACCCCTACCATGAGAAGGATGATACTTACCTGACAGGGTGGTTGTCAGCATCATCTGTGATCACAAGGGTAAAGGATGTAGCCCCAGAACTAGCACACATATGCCCCATAAGCCCTTGGTTCTTTCCCCTTCTTATTCCTCCTCTCTCCTGTGTCACCCGCAGGGGCACACGACATGGCCCCCCGCTTACACAGGCAAGAAGAAAGGAGAATGACACAGACAGAGGTCAGCCAGTTCTGCCCTCGCCAAGCTGCCCCAGCTCCCTACAGACTATGGTCCAGTGACCTATCTGGAGATTGCAGATAGTATTAGTACCTACTGCCTAGTGTGGCTGTGGGGATTAGATAAATTACTATGTATTAACTGCTTAGAACAGTTGTGGCCCATAGCAAACTCTCAAAAAATATTTGTTATGATTATAATTTGTGTCTATGTGGACCAATGTAAACAAATTTGGTGTTTTCAATTATCACTGAATGTCTCCCCCAAAACAAACGGGAATCCAACAGTCAGCATTGATGCCCTGATGCGGTATCCTGGCGCTGCGCATCGTATGGGGAACAATGGGACAGAGATGAGGCTGGAGGACGTTGGGAAGAGGGACGTAGCCGGAGCAAGTCTCTACAGAGAAGGGGAAATGGAAACAGGGCCCCAGGCCTTGGACTCCGGTTCCCCAGCAGTAAGGAAAACAAGGCCAAGTGGATGATGTCCCGGTGGGTGTGAGTGGGGTAGGGAAGCCTGGCCAAGGTCCCCGTGGTGAATATGGAGGCAAGTCTCAGCTGCATGGTCCTGTACAAGGAAGAGCCTAGAATGCTGCTCAGAGTACACCTGTGTGGAGTGGCCTCCGAGCTCGGGAGTAAGGAAGCACTCAGCATGCCCCCGCAGGAGGGGCTCAGCCACTGGGCCTCTGTTCTCATCCGCAAGGTCGAGTCAGAACTTGTCCCTCACAGGTTGCTAGAAGGACCCCTAAATACGTAATGCCTTTCACACCGTGAGCACTAAATAATGGTAGATACCAAATAATTAATAAAAATAATGGTATACACTTGTAAAGCTTACTGCGTGCTAGGGTTTCTTGCAAGTACTTTACAAGTATGAATTGATTTCATCCACACAATAAACCTGGGCAGAAATGCTATTAATACTAAGAATGATGATGATAATATAATAAGAAACATAAATAGCACTTCCCACAGGCCAGGCATTGTTTGGAGCTTTCTATATATTAATTCTTACCATGGCCGCGTGAAGTAAACGCTAGGATGGTCCCCACTATACTGACAAGGAAGATGAGGCAGGGATGGGTTAACCTGCCTGAGGCCACCTGGCTAAGCCAAGTGGAGCTGGACTTCTCACCCAGCTTAGCCACGGCACCTCGCAAAGGATAAAACCTCGTGAGAATGCTCAAGAAAGGGAAGGGAGATTGTTGTCCCTCCTGTTCATAAATAAGGAAACGGACGGTGTGTTTCTGGTAACGAACAGCCTCGTGATCTGTGGCCCAAGCCCGTGTCCATGTCTCCACAGTCTTTTCAATGATCAAATATGTTACTCAGTAGAAACCTTTTCTGACCAATTCTTCTAAGCTGGGCTGACATCTGTAAATGTATAAACTTAAGAACTTAGGGCTTCCTGGCTTTCTTCTGGAGACAAGTGAGGATAGCTACGTGGGGCATGGACAATTTAGAAAAAAAAAAAGCATACTGCTCAAAATCAACTTTATGTGCTCTGATAATTAAAAAGAACAAAATACATTTGACCCAAAATGGGATGTAGTTTGAACAAAGCTGGGTCTTCAATCATTTGGAAATGCTAACACGCCGACTGCCTGATTAAACACAATTTGTATTGTCAATAAAAAATGCAAATGACTATTTTACTGGCAAATACAGCATTAGATTTTGCTTGATATGAGGATTAAATTGCATTTCAAGAACAATTCAGGAGGTCAACTTATAAATGAACATCCCCTTCCTTTGTCCTTAGGTTCTGGAGGCCAGGGTAGGAAACACAATAACAAAAATAATTGCCTGCCACTGGGTGCCATTTCATTTAAAATAAAATCCAGGCCAGTTTTGTGTAGTGGAGAATGATATTTAAGCCCCCAAATGGGTACAGTAACTTAGTGCATAATTCCTTGAAATTTACATGGCACACTCCCACTCATCTGAATCAACTGATAAAACTCCCTTTTATTTGTATTAAAGGAAATGGGGATTAAAAGGTCGAGAATCCACACAGTGTAGATACTGAGAGCATGGGCACCATTTTAAAACCTTTTAGTCAATCTGGCCCAGAGCTAAATCAAGGATACAGGAATTATGTTTGACTGCAAATACTCCCTGGTTACAGATAGGAATAAGACATGCATTCTGAATTCCACAGAAAAATATGGAATCACAGATGTTGCTTTGGAGCATCTTTATTTCTGAAATTACAAATAATCATTGTTGGCATCTGCGAGTGGAAAAACTAAAAAAGCAAAGAAATACCTCATCACTGCATTATGATGTGATAAAACCTCAGGATGGCAGGCAGCCGGCAAGCATTAACACAGTTGTGCACTGACATTCAGAGATGCACATGGCATTTTGGTTAAACATCATTGCCCAATTTTCAAAATGTCCCCTTGTTATTTTTTCCTCCACATTTTCCACATTAACTTCAAGTAAGACAAGCTGATATAACCTCTAATACCTTGTTACAGCTATTGTCCTTTGCTTTCTGAAGGCTGGAATGTATTTTTCGAGCTGTTGGTAAACATGACTAATCCAAGAAGAAATTAAAGAGGTACTCTTGACTGTATGGGATGGGTAAACAGAGAACCAAACACATGGATCTGGTTTCACTGAAACTGTTTGGCCATTTAGGCAAAGTGTGGGTTCCCAGAACGTTGAAAGAAAAATTGCCCTGGAAATAGGTAGAATGATGCTCAAATATGCTAATGATCGAAGGATATTCTGAACAACTTCCTTGGAACTCACAACAACACTAGGGACTAGTTTTAATTACCACATGTCAGGCATTGTTCTACATGCTTATATATTAACCCAGTTAATCCATACACCGGTCTTAATAAGTAGGTTCACCTTTTCCATTTTCAAATGAGGCATGGAGGGGTTAAGTAATTTGTCCGTGATTACACAGTTAACAAGGGTTGGAAGGGGTCTGGCTTCTGAGTCTGGGCTCTTAATCAAGTCTCTAGATGTTACCTCTTTATGTACCCTTGGTTTATTAAGAGAATTTCCCTAAGCAACTTGTATTTGTTATTTATACATGTAGTAAGTACACGGGTAAACAGCTATCACCCTCCCATTTTACAGCTAAGAAAACAGACTCAGAAGTTAAATGAGGTCCCCCTCTTAAGGTCCCACTTCCCAGCACGTGGTAGGGTGGGACCGGAGCCCTGAAGGCCTGTCTCCTTCTGGAACACACTGCCTCTCCCCCGGGGTACCAGTCTCTCCGAGTGCATGCTCCTCACTCCAAAGGACGAAGATTCTGCAACTATTCAGTGTCTCATGTCTCAGTGCCTGGTATATAAGCACAAACTCAAAAAGCACTTGAACGACTCTATCTAGAATCGAAACTTCTCACCAGCTGCACGGCTAACACTGTTACAAACCACCATCATCTTTCTCGTTCATTATTGCAACGGCTCCCAACTGCATTCTCTGTTTCTGTTCAGATTCCCCTACAATTTCTTTTCAAAACCACATCGGATTCCATTATGATATTATAAAGCTCTCTATGAACTTCCTGCCCGACTCCCTTAATTTCTCTGACCTCCTTGGCTACCATTCTCTCGCTCCCTTGCCCTATTCCAGGCACACGGGCTGCTTTGCCATTCTTCAAATACACATGGCACGCTCCTGCGCTTTGCACCTGCCACTCCCTCTGTCTCAGATATCGTAAGAGCAGGCACCCACAACCTCCTTGGTGTATTTGCTCAAAGGCCACTTTCCAATTTCCCAATATAAAATGACAAACCCTACCCTCGTGCTCCAATCTGTCTCCCCTACTTTTTCCTCCATAAAACTTTCTAGTATACCATGTAACTTGCACGTTAATTTTGTTTATAGTGCAAATCTCCCAACTACACTGCGAACCTCACCACGGCAGGGACTTTTGATCTACTGATAGATCTTCTGTCCCTAGAACAGGACCAGTGGCATGAGCAGGCGCTAGTGAGTATGAGAGGGAATGAGGGAATGACTGAGTGGAGAAAGAAGGGCCTCCTCACACTGCTCAGGCTTCCATGAGTATCCTCAACAGACTAGGAGCACACATATTCCCCAGGGAACTTCCCAGGACTTCAAGCTCTTTCTGTTCACGTTTTTTTCTCCTCTCTATCCCCCTACTTGCATTCCTTATGTCCCAATTCAGAAAAATAGAGTTTTACCTGAAAAACCTAAATCCTGTAATATAATCAGGAATACGAAGACCCCTTGCTTATTGTAGAAGGTGACTGTGGGCATATACAAAACAAGAGGTATGTGTCCTTCTTCACCATTTTAATACCATCCTTGCACTAGATTCTCAATATGTATCTGGTAGCCTGAACCCAAGCACTGGATACAAGACTCAGTTATTTTTTCTTAATTTCTTTTAAAAAATTAGGAGCACCTGGGTGGCTCAGTCAATTAAGTGTCTGACTCTTGATTTTGGCTCAGGTCGTGATCTTAGGGTCATGAGATTCAGCCCCGAATTGGGCTCCGTGCTCAGCACAGAGTCTGCTTGAGAGTCTCTGCCTTTCTCTCTCTCTCTCTCCTTGTTCCCCACCCCACTCACATGCACACACTTGAGCTCTCTCTCTTTCTGAAATAAATACAATCTTCAAAAAAATAAAATTTCTTTTCAAAAGTTAGAAGTAAATTGACATCTAATATAACCTATGAGGCAAACGGACCTGGTTGAACACATATATGGTATCTATCTGTGCTTAAGCCTTGTATAGGAAGCTGGAATTCCATTTAAGCCTGTAAATCTTCACATAATTGTCATTCAGTGAGTGATAATGGGATATTGTTCAAATGTGGTCTTTGAGGTCCACAGTCCAGTGTACTAGTCATGGCCCTGCCTCTGACAGGTGTAGGGGCCTTGAACAAATCATCTTGGCTTTATAATCTCAACTATAAGGTCACTAAGAATGCCCACATAAATGAACTAAAAGAAACAAATGAGATATATGTTTACAAGTAGTTAATAAACTCTAAATATTTAGAAGCTATATTATCTTGGTGAAATTACTTACTACCATTTTTTTTTGAGAAAGAGAGCATACAAGCAGTGGGGGGAGGAGTAGAGGGGGAGGGACAGAGAATCTTAAGTGGGCTCCATGCTCAGTGTGGAGTCCGATGTGGGGCTCGATCTCAGGACCTTGTCATCATGATCTGAGCCGAAATCAAGAGTTGGACGCTTAACTGTGCTACTCAGGTGCCCCACTTACTACTTTTTTAGGCCTCAGTTTCCCCGTTTGTCAGATAGGGATAATAAATAGTGTACTGCTGAGTGAAGATCAGTTGAGAGAAGCCTGACACACTGTCCCTCCCCATGACATGTCCATCTCAAAACATAATGTTCCTGCCCACCTTCCTCCTGACTTAGGAAAACACAGGACTTCTTTATGACTTCTTTCTTTAATAAACCATTTTCAAAGCCTTTAACAAAGTACTCTGTTACATTCTTATTACTAAATTGCTATTTCTAAGGGTACACTTAAGAAAGTAAAGTGGGAGGGGCACCTGGGTGGCTCAGTTGGTTGGGCGACTGCCTTCGGCTCAGGTCATGATCCTGGAGTCCCGGGATCGAGTCCCGCATCGGGCTCCCTGCTCGGCGGGGAGTCTGCTTCTCCCTCTGACCCTCCTCCCTCTCATGCTCTCTGTCTCTCATTCTCTCTCTCTCAAATAAATAAATAAAATCTTTAAAAAAA
>NW_028008637.1:0-908 GCF_054177405.1 Leptonychotes weddellii | reverse complement strand
CCTTTGCTGGTTTACCGCACCTTCACCTCTTAGGTGTCTGCTTAGACATCACTTCCCTGAACTGCAGTCTGGATTAGATGCCTATTTTAGGTGTCCGCGCGTTCCTGCTTATAACTGAATTGCAGTTGCCTGTTCTTGGGATCTTCCCCATGATTTGGGACCTCCAAGAGGCCACTAATAGTGTGTTTCTCTTTCTTCGGTGCTATCCACGGGGCTGGGCCCAGAGTGGACACCTGCCCAATGTTTGTGGCAAAATGAAGAGAAAGGTGAGGGGGAGGGAAGGAGAAAAAGAAGAAAAGAGGAGACAGAGAGAAAGAGAGAGGAAGAGAAAGTGGGAGGGGAAGAGAGACACAAGGAGAGAGGAAGTCCAAAGGAAGAGAGCCAAGGGAAAGGAGAGAGGGGAGAGAGAAACTAGGCAAGTGGGAAAAAAATAAAAAAAGAACTCAACGCGCTGGAGGTGGAGCAGGGCTTCCCTGCGGCCCTGCCTGTCTCTCTGGCCTTCTGTCTCTTCCTCATTTCTCATCAGCATCAGCACACCCCACCTCATTAAAGTCTGCCTGTCCAACAGAACTGGCTGGAGCAAAACCTCTTCACCTATGAAATGTCTTGCTTTCTTGCCAGGGTCTTGCTTCTCTCCTCTCCCAGAACTGTGTTCTGGGATTTCCAGCAACAATGTCAAGGCCCACATCTGGGGAGTGGGCTCAAGCCAGCTAAGACCCTGGTCGTGGAGGGTCTCCTCACTCAAGTTTAGTAAGATCCTTCCCATCCATGGGGAGCTGGGAGGCTGCTGCAGGCTGTGCGGGCTGCAGAGGAAATTGTGTTCCAAGCTTATTAAAAGTACTTCCTTGAAAAAATACCCTCTTTCTGCCAGAGTTGGGGCTCACAGTCTTGTTCTGGGGCTTCGGGTT
>NW_028008636.1:0-908 GCF_054177405.1 Leptonychotes weddellii | reverse complement strand
AAAATAATCATCCTTTAATCAGTAAGAATGATTTTACTTGGGGATCTATTATTCAATAGTCACTGTTCAGAATAAGAGTTTTATTGGGGCAGAAGGAAAAAAAGCTAAGCAATAAACAGACTGTAAGAACACCGTGGTCTGATTAGTGCCGTTTTGTGAGAAAATCATGACACAAAGAGCAATCTTTGAGAAATTTCCTCCCACGGCTTATAAAAGCATTTGCTTCTGATTGACTTCTCTTATTTTTATATATACAATATTGAAGGATGAATTATTTATTGAATATAAGAGGCAAAAAGACTAATGAGCAGTTTCTGGGTACCTTATTAAAAAGACAACTCCATAAACTATTCCTGCTGCAACAGGGAACGTGGGCCTTCCTGGGAAAGAAATGCCCATTAACTTCTGTGTGAACTTGGAATTCCACTCATTTCTGGAGTTTTACATCAGAAAAGAAAGGGGGTTCATCCCTGCCACGTGTCTATATGACCTTTTTTGACCTATGTCTTCCATAGTCAGAGTGGGTGACTTAGCTGAATAAAGATCTTATGTCCCCAAAATGGTCTAATTGCATTGAACAAGAGATGGCCATTTAAACCACATTTGGTGACCAGCTTCTTCTGCTCAGGGCTCACCAGAAGAAACGTAATATACACTGCCCCTACCACTCTGTGTTTCAGTGGATTCCTGATCCTTCCTGCTATCATCTGTCACCTGATACCCTCTTCTGATGCTGCTTTCATTCTCTTCAATTATTATAGAAATAGAATTCTAGAACTTAAAATAAAATCTCACTACCATTGCTACTGCTTCCCCCTCCTTCTCATAAATCATAGAATAACAGAACTGTATATTTGGAAGAAAAATTTTAGGTATGCAGTCAACTGATAATGTCTTCATTACGTCTC
>NW_028008635.1:0-908 GCF_054177405.1 Leptonychotes weddellii | reverse complement strand
TCAGGTTTAAGAGGGTTGGGAATGAGTATGCAAATTCTAGCTACATTGTTTTCTAGCTGTGTGGGCTTGGAAGAGTTACGTTATCATTTTAGGTTTAGAGTTCCTCATCTCTAATCCAAGAGGTGATGTCTCCCTGGCAGGCCATCTATTGTAAGGACCAATGAGTAAATGGACCTCCGCTACTGAACACGGTACCTGGTGTATATATACAGTAAGAGCTCAGAAGATGAGAGTTGATTTTCCCTGAACGGAGCTTACATTTAGCGGAATAGGAGATGTCTTCAGGGTGCTTAGGTGGGAGACTGTGAACGTCTTTCAGGGAAATTGGGCATATTCTTTCTATAGGTCATACAAGACCCTTCACAGGTTTCTGCCCACGGTAGTATGATCACAGTGGCTGTGTAAAGTGGACTAGAGCAGAGGGGTAAGGCAGCCAGTTGGTTAGCTTTCAAAGCCTGACATCCTGGGATAAGTGACGTTGTGGTTCTCTGTACTTCCGTCCTATTTCATAAGGAAACACGTCTCATAAATTTGTCATAAATTTATGGAATTTATGACATCTCCAGGAGTTTATGAAGTCTCTATACAAAATTGAACATTTCCTTTATCCTGCCCTTCATTATCCTACCCATCCCTCCTCCTAGAGTGGCCTCTGATGCCTGGAAGACTTGTATGTTCTCAGAGACTTGATAAATTATCAAATGTGGAAAGATGGTTGTCTTTGAGGTAATTGCTCTGAGACTCTGGCAAAAACTTGAGCATGATACTTGGCTATGAAAGGGAATACCTTAATTGGCGAGGATCCGAAAAGGGCTGGCCTTCACTCAGCAGATGCTAATTGAATGCCTCGTCCTTGGGCATTTGTGCAGCTGCTTAGGGGCAGAATGGACTGAGCTGCTGTGTTCAGC
>NW_028008634.1:0-908 GCF_054177405.1 Leptonychotes weddellii | reverse complement strand
GCTGGGGGCCATGGGGGTGTATGCCGGCCAGGAGCACGTCATCTATGGGGAGCCCAGGGAGCTCCTCACCAATGTCTTGGTGCAGGAAGGGTACGTGGAGTACCGGCAGGTGCCTGGCAGCGACCCTGCCCGCTACGAGTTCCTGTGGGGTCCCAGGGCCCACGCCGAAACCAACAAGTTGCAAATGCTGGAGTATTTGCTCCGGGTCAATTTCGGGCGGCCGGCTTCCTCCCTGGCCGTGTCTGAAGGTGCTATGAGAGATGAGGAAGAGAGGGCCTGAGCCCCGGGGTCCGCGAGGCCCTTTCCAGGCTTTGGTGGGGTCGGCAGCTTCTCCTCCAGGGTGCTGGGCTTGAAGTGAGGCCGCTTGTTGGTCCTTCCCTGTGTGTGTTTGTGTGTGTGCGTGAAGACAGAGCCCTGGGCGTTTTAAGGAGTGCAGGGCCAGGGAGGGTTGGGGGAAGAAAGCAGGGCAAGGAGTCTCCTGAGGGTGGGAGTGGTTGTTCCCTGGGATGACTCCCACATCCAGAGCTTAATGTCCTTGAGGAAGCTGTCCCGTGGGGTCCTTTCCATAGAAGGTTTCATCCGTTTCAGCGGCCGGAGCGTGTGAGGGACATCCACCCCGCAGCATTTGTCCGTACCCAGTTCAAGAGTTAAGAGTTTTGTCATGTCCTGAAAACCATTTGGGACCCCTTGCCTCCTTCTTTGGCCTCCGGACCAAAATCACGGGGCTTTGGTCTAGCGATGGGTTGAAAAGGCGAAAGAAAGGAGGAGTGAAGTGATGGGGTCAGGAAATAGAGAAATAAAAGGAAAAGTTTGTTGGTTCTTGCTTCTGATGCCTTCCTGTCTGTCATTCTGCAAATGCCGAAGGTACACACAGGTGTGCTCTTGAATTGGCCTGGTTCTTCCGGAAA
>NW_028008633.1:0-908 GCF_054177405.1 Leptonychotes weddellii | reverse complement strand
TGGGAGAGGGAGAAGCAGGCCTCCCGCAGAGCAGGGAGCCCGATGCGGGGCTCGATCCCAGGACCCGGAACCACGACCCGAGCCGAAGGCAGACGCCTAACGACTGAGCCACCCAGGTGCCCCTCCTGTTGATTCTAACACCACGTCGACACCTGGTGATCTAGGAGGTCATCCAAGGAAATGCAAGCCGCATTCAGTATATAGACTTGCACTGTCCCATTCATTAATTCCCTGTAAGTAAGATTAAACATTCAGCTCCTCAGTCCCACGAGTGCACGTCCAGTGTCCAGGGGCCACACGTGGCTGGTGGTCACCATACTGGACAGCCCAGACCACACTCGGCCTTGCAATCATCTCAGAAAGCTCTAGCAGATAGGACCGGTTCATCTTTAACTCCACCTGCTTGGAATGAGAAGCCAGTTAAGCATTCTGAGAAGCAGAGCCCTATGGGCCGGTTTCTGCTGGTCAATAGGTGGGATGCAAGCCAGCCTGACTGACGTCGGAGGGAGTGCTTAGGGGACTGTTCTGAGGGTCAGGGGAGGGGAAGCACTGAGCCCCAACATCGACATCTGAGCTGGAGAGGTTGGGCTTGGTTCGGGAAGGGGGCGGAGAGAATACAGAACAGAGCAGGTGGGACAGACTGCGTGGTGGTGAGGAAGGAGCAGGAGTGCGGGCGCTGCTTTCTGGGTCCGTGGCCTGCAGGTGCCTCCCTGACAGCAGTTCTGGACCAGGGGACGTTTGGGTGTATCTCGAGACATTTTTGGTTATCATGACGTGGGGTGTTGGGGTTGTAGGGTGCTCCTGGCATCTCACGGTGGAGGCTGGCAAACATCTCCCTGCTCGCAGGACAGATGCCCACAAGGAATTTCCCAGCCCCTCAGTGTTCACCGCACAGAGGCTGAGAAGCC
>NW_028008632.1:0-908 GCF_054177405.1 Leptonychotes weddellii | reverse complement strand
GCTCAGTCGTTAAGCGTCTGCCTTTGGCTCAGGTCGTGATCCCAGGGTCCTGGGATCGAGCCCCGCATCAGGCTCCTTGCTCGGTGGGAAGCCTGCTTCTCCCACTCCCCCTGCTGTGTTCCCTCTCTCACTGTGTTTCTCTCTGTCAAATAAATAAATAAAATCTTTAAAAATAAATAAATAAATAAATAAATAAATACCGAATATGCTGGGCACTGAACTGGGTGCTAGAAATAGCAGAAATGAATATCTCAGTCCCTGACTTGAATAAGTTCACTTGACCTGAGTAAACAAACATGTAAAAGATGATTGAATTTTAATGTGACAGGTGCTATAATAGAGGTATTTTCTAGAGGCTGAGAAATGAGGGAGCATAGAGAAGAATTTAATTCTCTCATGAAAACTTCATTGAGGTTATACTTGAGATGAGTCTTGAAGGATGAGTTAGGCAGACAAAAGAAGGTGGGCATTTCGAGCACATGCAAAGACAGCAATAAAAAAAAATTTTATTTTGTGTTGTTTTGTTCAGATTTTGTTAGAGAATGCAAATTCTTTGTACTTCTGTAGTATAGAAAAGAATAGGAAAGAATCCATGCTGGCAAAGAAGGCAAAAGTGTGCCTTCAAGGAATTTGGATTTTACACCATAGGTAACCGGAGTCCTAAATTTGAGCACTTTAGCAATATTTGCATTTTAGGACCTGTGTTGGATCTGAAGTCCCTGTGGAGAATGAATGATGGGAAGTAGCACTGGAGGGGAGAGGAGATGTGAGAATAATTAGACTCCTGCTCATCTTCCCATTATCACTGATGTAAATGTCACCATGTGAGAGGGCTTCCTTGGCTACCTGAAGTAAGTCCCTGGCATAGAGACTGCCCCATGATATGATTTTAAAGAATAAATAAATAA
>NW_028008631.1:0-908 GCF_054177405.1 Leptonychotes weddellii | reverse complement strand
TCAATACACTAGCCTAGTTAAACATTTCTGGTCAGGTAAACATCATAAAGCAGTCAAAGGGCTCAATCTTATAACTTTGTACTATACAGACAAGTACGATAACAGTTTACCTATTAGTTACCGATTGTATGACCATCAAGACCACAAAACTAAAAATGACTACTTTTTAGACATGCTGACCGAAGTACTAGACTGGGGATTAAAACCCATTTACGTCACAGGCGATAGCTGGTACTCCTCTACCGTGAACCTAAAGCGCATCAAGAAAGAGGGCTTAGGTTTCATGTTTGGGGTTAAAGCCAATCGCACGGTCTCTATTCAAAAAGGGGAATGGGAACAAGTACAAACACTATCAGACAGTGACTTCGTTAACAATCCAGTTTGGCTTAAAGACTTTGGCTTTATACGTTTATTCCGCACTCGCTTGAAAGACCAAGTGAGGCATTATGTGTTGTTTGAACCCGATGATTCAAGCAAACTGGATAATACAAGTTTAATGGTGCATTTCGGTTATCTGCATTCAGTGCATTGGCGTATAGAGCAGTTCCATAGAGCATTAAAACAGGTGTGTTCAATAGAGAAGTTTCAAGTGAGACGTAAACGGTTGGTTCTCAACCATGTGTTTGCGTCTATTCTAGGCTTCGTTTATCTGACAACGATGGTTAAGTCTATGTATCGTTGGCATTCTGAGTTGTTTAGACCTGTTGTTGCTAAGGTTTGTCTTGAAGTCGATAGTCAGTGGGCGCATCTTCGACCTCAATTGACTCCTGCTTTAACATAGCTTTTAGCTTTTCGATAGTGCGTAAGCTCTAAATAATTTAGATTAGCGACAACCTACAAAGGAGTCAATAGCAGTTACCTATATGTTACATAGCGCTAGAGAATACAGATAAAATCCAGCTCAATAC
>NW_028008630.1:0-908 GCF_054177405.1 Leptonychotes weddellii | reverse complement strand
TATTAGAGGTGTAGTCAGTACAGGTTAGCTTTTGTGGATGAGCTAAAAGATAAAGGACTTCTTTTACTTGTGTATATGGTTCTAACTCTATAGTGACTGGGTAGAAGAGAAGTGTTTACATAATCCACACAAGTATGTCTTGTTCGTATGGATTTCACCAGAGTGAAGAACAGAAAAAAGGTGAATTTTTTTTTAAAAGATTTTATTTATTTATTCATTAGAGACAGAGAGAGAGAGGCAGAGGGAGAAGCAGGCTCCCAAGGAGCAAGGAGCCCGATGTGGGTCTCGATCCCAGGACCCTGAGATCATGACCTGAGCCGAAGGCAGACGCTTAACCATCTGAGCCACCCAGGCGCCCGAAAAAAGGTGAGTTATGATTCATGCTGGCAGATGGAGGAATGAGTAGAGGCCTGGCTGACATTTTCCTGCTGGATTTACATAGTATTTGAACACAGGACTTTTTCATTAATATTGGAGTTCAAAAAGGGTTTCTAAACACATTAGAATAAGAGAATTGATTAAAGACAACTAGATACATTATTGTTTTTATGCTAGTCTCATGAAAGAATATATGATGATAACCTTATTGATAAAACACTGCTTAATAAAGATAGTATATATTAGAAGTTATAAAGTATCTTATTTTCAAGCATTTATATTATTTTCAAGCATTTAGATATTTAAAATAACCTAAGGTCAGAGAAGAAGAAAAGATATAATTAAAGGGGGGTGCTATGGTGAGCTGTCCTAATAGGAAGCTGTCTCCATGTTACGATTTAAGAACTTAGCCTTTGGAGTTGGAATCTGTATGGTCAAATTCTGATTCTACTTCTTAACTACATAAGAACGCTTGGGAAAGTTACTTAACCTTTCTTAATATGTGTAATCAAGATGATAATGACTACTTA
>NW_028008629.1:0-908 GCF_054177405.1 Leptonychotes weddellii | reverse complement strand
GTGGTTTTGTTTTGTTTTGTTCTGCTGTTGAGTTGCATGAGTTTTTGTATTTTGGATATTAACCCCTTATCAGATATATGATTTGCAAATGTTTTCCCATACAGTAGGTTGCTTTTTTATTTTGTTGATGGTTTCCTTTGCTGTTTTGAAGATTTTTAGTCTGATGACATCCCACACTTTTTTTAATTGTTTTTATTTTGGTATCAGGTTAAAAAATCACTACCAAGGTCTACGTCAAGTGGCTTTTCCCTGTGTTTTCTGTTAAGAGTTTTAGGGTTTCAGGTCTTATATTCAATTCTTGAATGCATTTGGAGTTAATTTTTGTGTGTAGTGTAAGATAGCGGTGTGGTTTCATTGTTTTGCATGTGACTGTCCACTTTTCCCAGCCTTGTTGATTAAAGAGACTGTTCTTTCCCCCTTGTATATTCTTGGCTCCTTGGTGGTAAGGTACTGGACCTTAGATATGTGGGTTTCCTTCTGGGCTCTCTCTTTTGTTCTGGTGCTCTGTGTGTGTCTGGTTTTTTGCCAACACTAGATTGTCTTGAATACTCTAGCTTTGCAATAATCTGAAATCAGTGAGTGTGATGCCTTTAGCGTTGTTCTTCTTTCTCTAGATTGCTCTGGCTATTCAGAGTCTTTTGTGGCTTCATACAAATTTTTGGATCCTTTGTTGTATTTCTGTGAAAAATAGAATTACAATTTTGATAGGAATTGCATTGAATCTGTAGGTGGTTTGGGAAGTGTGGAGAATTTAACACTATGAATTCTTCTAATCCAAGAGCATGGAATATCTTTCCATTTCCATGTGTTGTCTTCGTTTTCTTTCCTTAACGTCTTGTAGTTTTCAGTATATAAGCTTTCACCTCTTGGTGAAGTTTCTTCCTGGGTATTTTATTCTTTTTGATGCA
>NW_028008628.1:0-909 GCF_054177405.1 Leptonychotes weddellii | reverse complement strand
TGAAAAATGGTTCAAATAGTACATTTTATGTCATGTGTATTTTGCCACAATAAAAAAAAATAACAAACACAAAGGAAAAATGGCGCCAGTGAGGACAAGGGAAATGAAGAGCCCATCACAGGCCTCCGAGTCGGCCATGTGGTCCCTGATCTACGTGAACACTTAGGCACTGTCAGTGGGGTCCACGGGCCCTGGCCACCTGGGGGGCCACAGCTGGCCCCCAGCGATGGTCCTGGGCTAGGGAGGGGACAAGGCCGGGCCCCAGAGGGGCTGGGGGCGGACACGGGGGCTCAGGGGCCCGGCGGGAACTGTCCCTCGGTCCCTGCTCTCCATCTCCCCGCTCACCCTCTCCAGAGCATGAGAGAGACTCACGGCGTCCCCAAGAATGAAGCGACCATGGCCTTTGAAGGACCCTCCGAATCCAGCCCCATTATCTTCACAGCCCCGAGGGGGCAAGGAATGGGGAAAGGGCTGAGGTGCTCGGAGCAGGGGAGAAAGGAGGCACGGCCGCACCGGAGAACCCCACGCCCTGCAGGGTCTCCTGAGGAATCCACTCAAACGAGGGAAACTTCAACCCGAGGGCCAAGTCCCAAACAGAAAACACATGCGCCCCGAGCACAGCCAGAGGGAAGACGAGGCTCTCCTTCAGTCCCGTCTGGGGGGCAGGAAGGGAGGGGAGAGGAGAGGAAGGGAGGGGAGCTGGGGGAGGGGCAGAAGGACAGCGAAGAGAAATCAAAGCACAAAAGGGCCCAGAGAACAGCAGGAGGGGCTGCTGCCCCCCCCCCCCAAGCCCACGGCTCAGCAGGGGGCCTGGCTGGGCGGCCTCCAGCTGCGCTTGGGGCCAGGAGCCCGCACTGGCCTCCGTGTCAGCAGAACGTGGGCCCTTGGGGGACGGATTCAGCGGGGGGG
>NW_028008627.1:0-11938 GCF_054177405.1 Leptonychotes weddellii | reverse complement strand
ACATTTCAAATTTGTTATGAAGATTAGAGAATATGTATATAATAATATCTAGTGACAGAATCTATTAGGCACTTATTAGGGAGATTCCCTTCACTAGTTCCTCATCTTTGGAAAGTTAGTCTCCAATTCTATAAGGAAGATGATTTTCCTCTATAACATAATCCCCCCCCAGTACACCCCCATCCAATGACAACCCACTCTTTCAGGTGAGCAAAGAATGAAGAGGTAGCTCTCCTGCTGGGCACTGATTAACTGATTATGTGCTTAGAAAAGGAAACCATGTCATTTTTAAATAGCTATCTCAAAGGCAGATCATAATGTTGCATGCATTATACAGCTTGAACTAAAAATCCAGGCACAAAGAGTGATATTAAAAACCCTAATACTGCCATTTTGCCATTCAATTACAAAGGGAGCATATCTGCTAGATCCATGCCAGTGAAGAATGCTTGCTAGCACTAAACAGGTCTAAATATATATTTTTACAGGTGGGTAGATTGTCAGCTTTCCAAGTCAGTCATGGTGAATGATATTTAAGTGTGAAGATCAGCTGTGAATTTGTTCACATTACCAGTTTCTCTTTCTTGGCTATCATTTCACAAAACAAAGTCAATGAACCAGATAAGTGAAACTGCGGATATGCCTGTTTGCATATGTTTGCCTTCTTTACCCTTTCCTTCTATATTCTGTTCTCCAGTTGCTTTATTTCCCATAAATTAGTGCTAAATATAACAAAGACAGAAAAATGCTTTCACATCAACACTTTGCTTGACCTCAAATTAGTCTTTGAAGGAGAAAAGATCATTTTCAAATGCTTTCAGGAAAGTAAGATTCCTGTGTTGAAGCTTTAATATTTTTTTTCAAAGCTATGCCTAAGGAAATATTTGGAAAATTAGTAACTGGACAGACTGGTTGAAATTGTCTCTCTTGTCGAACACGGTGTTAATTTCAGGCAAATTTAACTGTGTGATTGAATGGCAATTAAGCAGTGTAGAGACTGCTAGTCTTGGGTTAAAATAATTTGTAAGGCTTAATTAATTGCTAGAACAACTGATAGCCCTGTCAAATTGGCAAGTAAGTTCATTGATCTTAAAATTCAGCTGAGCTCAAGAGAAAGACTGACAAAATAATTTGTAGACTGTGACAGAGACAGCTGCAGGTAGAGTATAGGATATACCACCAGAAATGATAAAACAGAGATGGTATTTTCAAAGAAATAGTATGCCTATATATCTCCAGAGACAAGACCCCAGGAGCCAAATATCTATCCCTCTCATATATTGTACATAAAAGAGTTTCTTTATACTTCTAATGACCTCCTACTTTTCAGTTTATACTGAGCACATGATAAATAGGTCAGATTCTGTGCCATACCCATTTACTCTCAAGTTTAGAAAGCAGTTAATAGCCACATATCTGGCCAAGTACAGGGTAGCAAATGCCTTATTTTATATTAACTGCCAACTCTTAGGCTTCCATGTAATCTTCCCAAGGTTGAAGTGAGGCTGTTCCATTCCTCTCTTTGATATTAAGGACAAATGGGTATTTTTTTTCCCCCTATAGTCTGGAGATCTTTTACAAACTGCATTCGTATTTAATTAATGCAATGAGTGACAAAGGAAAACAATGGGCAATTTCCCCACTTATTCCAAAGTTATAAATGAGGAAACCCAATCCTTGAACTAAGTGACCGAAGCAATCCTGACACCAAGGGAACATACTGCATTGTCCACAGAGATGGCTAAAATAATCACATCAGCCATGCTATATTTTACAATTTTGCAAACAGCCATATAGTATGTAAGTAGTTATGAACTGGAAAGCAATAATTAGAAAGGAGTAGAATACTGACTTTAGTTCTAGAAACAAGAATCTGGATCTAAGACATTTTAAGTGATATTTTGTATCGGATACCTTTTAAGTGCTACATCAGGTCACCTCAATGTCCTATATCTGTCATGTTATCTCTTGTCTTTGGGACTTCTGTCACTTCCTAAATCCCACACATGGCTATTGTGCTCAATTCTGTGTGAGTTTTTCCCCAAATTCCATACTCTATCCAAAGAAAAAGTAGTGTCCATGGCCTTTTAGAAGATGATCAGGCAAGACTGAACAACCAATCACACTTGATACGAGGAATTGATCCTTGAACTGACTTTTCTTCCCTGTCCCAATCCCCTTTGCCTTCAACTTCTACTCTTTGGAATTGCACTCCACTGTAAACTAGTAGTCTTTTGTAAACTAAAAGCCTTTGCCTTGTATCTGTTTTCCAGCAACCAGTAGTAAAACATACTTCCTTTTAAAAGTAGTAAAGGGAATATAAATGCTTATGTAAAAATGGGTTAGTATGGTGCCAATAAAATGTAAAACCTGAAATACTATGACTTCTTTTTATTGAAATGTACAGCTTTAAGTCTTACATTGAAGTAATGAGATATCCAGGAGTTGTAAATTACTCATAGATTTAACTGGGGCAAACTATTTGAGGGAGGATGTTCTGCTATTGTCAATTTCAAAAGGAAGAGTATAAGGTGTGTGAATTGCTTCAGTTTGTCAGAGGTAGGGCACTTTGTCGTTGCGTGTTGATGCCTCTTTTGCCTTAAAACTGAGAATCCGTTGTTCTAGTGAATATGTGCATATCCATCAGCCTCAATAGCTGTAGCTGTAATCACATGTTAGAACCTACAGGCTATACTGTTATCCTTTCCATCCATTTCTCTTACTCCTCTTTCAGAGTCATCTTGTCTGAAGGGCTTCTTTTCACTGGTGTGAAACCAACGTTTATACTTATCATTTAAACCTGCATTGCACTACTTTCAGTTATGGATATCTTTCTTTAAATTTCCGGGAAAGAATAAAAATCTAGGGGAAATTAATGAACTGGAGCTTTCTGAGTTTTTCTTTAAATATATGTGATTTCAACAAAAACTCTAATTTTAAAAAGGCAGGATGAGGAAACTAGAAAAAATATCAGATATTTGTAAACACTGAGATTAATGTTATTTCTTGGTCCTTGACAAATCTTTGAAGTTGTAGTTAAGCTCCTTAAAGAGTGATAAATTGGGACCATATGCTTGGAAAAATACATGAACAATAAAATATATCACTATATTTTCATGTCATTTATTTGTTTTATCTCTAGTAAATTATTGGATTAACTTACGTGTACACTGGCATTTCAGTTGCAAAAAAAAAAAAGGAAAATGTGATACCATATATGTCATATTAATGCTTTACTTTTAAGGTATTTTTTAACAATTTGATTATCATTTTATCAGATAAGCATTTATTAGGAAACTTTGAAATTCCAGAATCATCCTTGACATTATGATTCTAAGAACTACTTAAACACAGTTTCAGTCCTCAGTAACATTATAGCTAGTATCTGGAGTAAACAAAGTAAATTAAATATAACAATTTATTATAATCCAAGTTATGACAGATCTATATGAGGAGGATTATTGGATCACAAGGTAGAAGCACTTACATTAGGAACCTTGAGGGTAAGAGTTGAGGATCAAGGGAAACTTCTCTGAGCAAATAAAAGTTCAGTCTCTAAGGATGAATTAGAGTTATTTGGGCACATATTGGGCACTGGGTTTGAAAAGAGCTTGTATTCCAAATAATGTTAATAGCCATGCTGGTGTTAAATGGTATCATGCAAATGGAGAAGCTGCAGTCATTGTTTATGACTGGCTTAAATGTTGAGGGCTCATGCGATAGAATACAATGTGGACAAAGCTAAATTAATTGGATATTATTCTGAAATCTTTTGGAAGCATTGGAATCCTTTTTTAAAAAGGGGTATACTGTGATTAGGTTTGTGTTTGAAGATCTGTCTTGGTCAGCATGGGTAGGAAGACTGGAACAGAACCTAATTGGAGACAGAGACCAGATAAGCTTCTGTTGCTTTATCCTAAGCAAAAAATGAGTGTCAGAACAAAAGCAGTAGAAGGGGAAATAGAAAGCAGGAGATGGATAAGATAGATATTAGAAGGAGAACTTGACTGGTCTTGGTGATGGAATAAAGTAATTAAGATAATGTTATTCAGTGTGAACAGGAATTTTCTGACTCAGCCAATCTGGTGGTAGGTGCTGGTGCCCTTAAGTAAAAAAGGAAAACCAGGCCTACAAGGATGTTTAGGAGCAGGAACAATTATGAGTTCTTTTTTTTTTTTTTTTAATATGTGGAATATGCATGGGCAATCATGTTGATACAAGGAGAGACAGCTTTATGTTTTTCTTCTTAATCTTTATGGCATTGCTTTCTTTTCTTTGCTCTGTTGCCCTAGATTGGACCTACAGGAAAATGTTGAATAGCAGTGGTTAAACTAGACACCCTTGCTATTTTCTTTAGGTTAGGGAGAAAATATTCAGTCTTTCACCATTCAATATTATGTTAGATATAGGTTTATGGTAGATGCCCTTTCAGCAATTGAAGTTATTTCCTATTCCTTGTTCATTGAAATTTTCTATCATGAAGGGACATTCAATTTTGTCAAATATTTTTTCTGCGTATTGGGATGTTCGTATGGTTTTCCTCTCTATTCCGTTGATTCGGTAAATTAACTTCATTGATTTTCAAATGTAGAACTAATCTTGTATTCCCAGAATAAACCCACTTTGCTATAAAATACAATATTTTTACATATTGTTGGATTAAACATACTAAAATTGCAAGAGAATTTTTCATCTAAATGAAAGAAACTTGCAAAGAGATAGAATGACCTCCTCTATTTTTGGTGTAAGGGTTATAATGATGACTTCACTGAATAAATGGATATTTGTTTCCTCCTCTTCAATTTTCTAGAAGGGTTTTTATAGATTTGTCATTATTTTTTCTTTAATGTTTGATAGAAACCACCAGTGAAGACATCTGTGCTTGACATTTTCTTTGTGGGAAAGTTTTAAACTACAAATTCAATTTCTTTAATAGATTTGAAACTATTCAGGTTATTTATTTCTCCTTAAGTGTCAGTATTTTGCATCTTTCATGGAATTGGTCCATTTAATCTAAGTTTCCCAACTGGTTGTTGTAATGTTTTTGTTACCTATTGCTGTGTAACAAATTCTCTCAATATGTAATACTTAAAACACCAAACATTTATTATACCAAGTTCTCCTGGGTCAGGAATTCAGAAACAGCTTATCTGGATGATTCTGGTTCAAGCTGTCGCCTTTGGTTGCAGTCATCTGAAGACTTGATACTTATAGTATCTGATTCCAAGATGGATCACTCACATGGCTGTCAGAAGAAGACTTCAGTTCCCTCATGACTGTCAGCAGGATGCTTTAGTTCCTTACCACACAGTCCTCTTCATAAGCTGCCTAAGTACTTAAGTGTCCTCCCACCATGGAAATTTCTCCCAGAGCATGTACTCTAAGACAGTGAGAGAAGAGGGAGCTACAGTGCCTTTCATGATCTAACCTCCGCATTTGCACACCATTGCTTTCAGTTTATACAATTCATTAGAAGCAAATTACTGAATCCAGCTCACAATTGTTGGAAAGGACAATAAGTCTCTATTTTTTAAATGGGGGAATCAATAAAGAATTATGGAAATATTTCAAAACTACCACAAAGTTATTCAAATTTCTCCCCTATTTTATCTGATTAGTAGGGATATTCTCTCTCTCAATCTTGGTATTGATAATTTTGTCATCTCCATTCTTTGCAGCATCAACTTGGCTAGAAGTGGATTAAATTTATTAATCTCCACAAATAATCAATTTTTATTTCATTGATTTTCTCCTTGTTTTTTTTCCTATATTATTATTTGTGGTTTTATCCTTATTATTTTCTTTCTTCTAAGAAAAAACTCTTCTAATATTGGACTTCATTATTTCTTCTCCTTCTCCTTCTTCCTTCTTCCTTCTTCTTCTTCTTCTTCTTCTTTTCTTCTTCTTCTTCTTCTTTTCTTCTTCTTCTTCTTCTTCTTCTTCTTCTTCTTCTTCTTCTTCTTCTTCTTCTTCCTCCTCCTCCTCCTCTTCTTCTTCTTCTCTCCTTTTTGCTTTGTTAAGTAGAATACTAGGTCATTAATATGAGATCTTTCTTCTTTTCTAATATAGACATTTAGTGCTATAAATTTCCCTCTAAGCCCTATTTTAGCTCCCTCCCATAAATTTTGACATGTTGTGTATTCATTTTCATTCTATTCAAAATAATTTCTAATTTCCCTTTCTTTTTTGGTGTTGGGCTGCTGGTAAATGTGTTATTTTATACCCATATATTTGGAAATCTTCAAAATGTCTTTTGTTATTCATTTTGAACTTATTTCTATTATAATCAGAGACTACAGTTTTCAGATTGAGCCCTTTCATATGTATTGAGGGTAATTTTATTGCTCAGAATATGGTGTATCCTGATAAGAGTTCTTTGTTGCCTTAAAAATAATGGGTGTTATACACAAACAATGAATCATGGAACACTACATTAAAAACTAATGATGTAATGTCTGGTGAATAACATAACATCACAAAATAAAAAAAAAATAATATGCATTCTACACTGTTGTGTAGAATGTTTCCTAGATCAATTAGGTCAAATATGTTGATAGGCTGTTCAAGTCTTCCATATTCTTACTGATTTTATGTCATAATTTTCTCTCAATTATTGGGATGTCTCCAACTATAATTGTGAGTTGGTCTATTTCTTTTTGCAGTTTTATCAGTTTTTGCTTCATGTATTTTCCATCTTTTTTATTGCATTCATTAATCTTTAGGATTGCTGTGTCCTTTTGATGAACTTATGAAATGAAAGTCTTATCCATAAAGTCTTATTCATATGACAATTCTTTGCTCTAAAATCTAGAGCAAACTACTGATATTAACTACTCCAATTTTCTTTTTTACTTCAATTTTGTTTTGATTATTATTTGTGTGGTATATTTTTTCATCTTTTTACTTTATACCTTTAAATTTAATTGGTTTTGTTGTATTTAATATATAGATTTAGATTTTTCCAATCTGACAATCTCTACCTTTTAATTAGGGTATTTACCATTTAATCTAATGTGATTATTGACATAGTTGGATTTAAATCTACTATCTTACTGTTTTCTATTTTCCAAATGTCCCTTTGTCCTCTTCATCTTCCTATTTTTCTGCATTCTGAAGAAAGAGGTTTTTTGTTTGTTTAAATCATTTCATTTTGTAAACTTGGTTGGCTTATTAGCTATCGCTTTTTGTTTTGTTTAATGGTCAGTTAGGGTTTATATTGCACACCTTCAACTGATCACAATCTGTCTTCAAATAATATTATACCATCATGTAAATTCTAAGAACCTTACATTGGCATATTACCATTTTACTCCTCACCTTTTGCTGTTGCTGTCATACATTTTACATCTAAGTTTTCTCTAAGCATCACAAATCAATTATTTTTGATGAAGACATCAAATTATATTTTAAAGATTAGAAAAAGAGTTTATATTTGCCTACATATTTGGTTTTTATTCAATTTCCTGGATCCAGTTTCCCACTTGGGAATATTATTTTTTCCATGTAAGAGTCCTTTAATATTTCTTACTTCCTTTTTCTGATTTTCCCATTCTAGTTTCAGTATTTCTAAAAAAGTATTCTTGGGGCGCCTGGGTGGCTCAGTCATTAAGTGTCTGCCTTCGGCTCAGGTCATGATCCCAGGGTCCTGGGATCGAGCCCCGCATCGGGCTCCCTGCTCAGCCAGAAGTCTGCTTCTCCCTCTCCCACTCCCCCTGCTTGTGTTCCCTCTCTCACTGTGTCTCTCTCTGTCAAATAAATAAATAAAATCTTTAAAAAATAAAATATTTTAGAATAGCTTCAGATTTACAGAAAAGTTCAAAGATAGTATAGAAAATTCCCATACACACCACATCCAGCATTCCCTATATTAATATATTAGTGTGGTACATTTGTCATAATTAATATCAATACATAATTATTAAGTAAATACCATACTTTTTTTTTTTAAGATTTTATTTATTTATTTGACAGAGAAACACAGCGAGAGAGGGAACACAAGCAGGGGGAGTGGGAGAGGGAGAGGGAGAAGCAGGCTTCCCGCTGAGCAGGGAGCCCAATGCGGGGCTTGATCCCAGGACCCTGGGATCATGACCTGAGCCAAAGGCAGACGCTTAAGGACTGAGCCACCCAGGCGCTCCCATACTTTCTTTTTATTTCCTTGGTTTTTGCCTAATGTTTTTTCTATACAAAACCCTATCCAGGATACCACATTACATTTAGTTATCATGATTCCTTAAACTCCTACTTGCTGTGATAATTTCTCAGATACTCTTTGTTTTTGATGACCTTGACAGTTTAGAAGATTAATGGTCAGATGTGTTTCAAACTGTCCCTTTATTAGAATGTGACTGCTATTCTTCTTATGATTAAACTTAGGTTATGGGTTTTTTGGGTGAAAGACCAGAAGTCAAGTGACATTCTTATAACATGGTATCAAGGGTACATACATACGATCAACATGTCATCATTGGGAATGTTCAATTTGATCATGTGGCTGAGGTAGTGTCTGTCAACAACTGTAAAGTTACTCTTTCACCCTACTTCTCATTAAGTACTTTATTAGAAGGAAGTTACTGTGCCGCAAGTGATAGTTGAGTGGGAAATTTTATAGCTTTTATGCAGTTGTTTTTTTTTTTCTTTAGTCTTATTTTCTGCTGTTTCCTAGGGCAACATGTATTTTCCCCACCTTATTTAGTGAGACTGTTTCATATATCTGTAGTAGATTCTTTACACAGTCTGCATTCCCTCCTGTGTTCCCCATATCCCTAAGGGATTTTTGGAAGTTTCATACATTAAGATTTACTCTTTGTGCTATAAAGTTCTATGGGCTTTGACTAATGGATAGTGTTATTTATACAACTTTATAGTATCATGCAGAATAACTTTATTACACTAATTTATCCCCTGCTCTTCACCTATTTAACTTCCTCTTCCCCAAAGTCTTGGCAAGCATAGAACTGCTTACCATATCTATAGTTTTCCTTTTCTAGGATGCCATAAAGTTGTAAGCTTAAGACATACAGCCTTTTCAGATTTGTTATTTTCACCTGGCAATATACCTTTAATATTCATCCATGTCTTTACACTAGTTCATTCCTTTTTATTGCTCCATAACATTCCATTGTATGGATGTACCACTATTATTTTCTAGGTATTTCTTTGTTTTTGTTAGATTTTATTTATTATTTGTTTGAGAGAGACAGTGAGAGAGAGAGAGAGAGAGCACAAGCAGGGCGAGGGGCAGAGAGAAAGAGAGAAGGGAGTGGAGAGCCTGACGTGGGACTCCATCCCAGGACTCTGGCATCATGACCTAAGCAGAAGGCAGATGCTTAATGGACTGAGCCACCCAGTTGCCCCAACCAGTCACTTCTGATGGGCATCTTGGTTGTTTCTAATTTTGGTAATGATGAATAAAACTGCTATAGACATTCAAGTGCAGATTTCTGTGTAGAAATGTTTTCAAATCAGTTGGGTAAAGACCTGGGAGTGTGATTTCTGGATCATATACTAGGGTTAGGGTTATGTTTAGCTTTGAATAAACTGCCAAACTGTCTTCAAAAGTAGCTGCACCACTATGCCCTCCCATCATGCTTGAATGAGGGATTTTAATGCTCGGCTTCTTTTATTTTTTAGAGAAATTTATTTTAAGTGATCTCTACACCCAAAGTGGGGCTCGAACTCATGACCCTGAGATCAAGAGTCATATGCTCTACTGACTGAGCCAGCCACATGCCCCTTAGCATCTTCACCAGCAAATAGTATTAGTCATTATTTTTTTATTTGTGCAATTCTATTACATAAGTTGTGGCATCTCATTATTGTTTTAATTTATGTTTCCCTAGTATGAAATGATATTGAACATATTTTCATATGCTTGTCATCTGTATATTTTCTTCAGTAAGGTATCTGTTCAGATCTTTTACCTATTTTTTATTTTATTTTTACTTTTATTTTTATTTCTTGTATTGAAGTATAGTTGACACACAAGGTTACATTAGTTTCAGGTGTACAACATAGTTATTTACTAAGTCTATACATTATATACTATAGCTCACCACAAGTGTAGCTACCATCTGTCACCATACAATGTTATTACAATACCATTGACTATATTCCTTATGCTATACCTTTTATCTCCATGAGTTATTCCTTCCATACCTGGAAGACTGGATTTCCCACTCCCCTTCACCCATTTTGCCCATCATCTCATCACCTCCCCTCTGGAAAACATCAGTTGGTTCTCTGTATTTATGGGTCTCTTTCTGCTTTTTGTTTATTTGTTTTATTTTTTAGATTCGACACATAAGTGAAATCATATGGTATTTGCCAAGGAGACACATGAAAAATGCTCAACATCACTAATCATCAGGGAAATGCACACCAGACCACAATGAGATATTACCTTATACCCATCAGAATGGCTAGAATCAAAAAGACAAGAAATAAGTATTGGAGAGGAGGTGAAAAAAAGGGAACCATTGTGTACTGTTGATAGAAATATAAATTGGTACAGCCACTGTGGAAAACAATATGGGGCTCCTCAAAAAATAAAAATAGGAATACCATATGATCCAATAATTCCACTACCTGTAATTTACCCAAAGAAAATAAAAACACTAGATTGAAAAGATATATGTGCCCTTATATTTATTACAGCATTATTTGCAATAGCCAAGATATGGAAAAAACCCAAGTGTCCGTCAATAGATAAATGAATAAAGAAGACATGAGATGTTTATATGTACACATAAACACACACAACAGAATATTACTCAGCCACAAAAAGAATAAGATCTTGCCATTTGTGAAAACATAGATGGACATAGAGGGTATTATGTTAAGTGAAATAAGGCTTTTGCCTAATTTTAATTGGGTTGCTTATTTCCTTGTTATTGATTTTAAGATTTCTTTGTGCATTTCAAATATAAATCCTTTATCAGGTATGTGTCTTTATCAGATAAGTGTCTATAAAATAGTTTTCCTCATCTGCAGGGACACTTTGATTCTCTTACCAATGTCTCAGAGAAGAAATCTTTCATTTTGATAAAGCTCAACATATTTAGTTTTCTTTCATGTTTTTTGCTTTTGGTGGTGTTGAGTTTATAATCACCAAACTGAACATCATATAAAAATTTCTCCTACTTTTTTTCTAGAAAATGTACAGTTTTGAATTTTACATTTAAGTTAATAATAGACTTTGCATTATTGTTAAGAAATATGTAAGGTATGCGTCTAGGTTCATCTGTGTGCATGTGTGTATATGTGTGTATGGATATCCAGTTGTACCAGCATTATTTGCTGAAAAGACAATCCTTTCTCCTTGGAATTGTGTCTTTACCACTGTTACAAACTAGTTGACTATGTTTCCATGGGTCATTTCTGGACATATTTTGTTTCACTGATTTATATTTTAGTTGCAATGTCTATATTTTATAGTCTATGTTCTATGTTTTGTGTTTTTTATTCTATGTTTATATCTTATTTATATTATAATTCTAGTGTCTTTATTTAAACCAATACCACAATGATTTGATTACTGTAGCCTTATAATTATTGAAATTGGGTAGTGTGATGCCTCCAACTTTGTTCTTAGTATTGTATGGACTATTCTGTGTCTTCTGCATTTCCATATAAATTTTATTTATTTATATTTATTTTTTTTATTCTTATGTTAATCCCCATACATTACATCATTAGTTTTAGATGAAGTGTTCCATGATTCATTGTTTGTGCATAACACCCAGTGCTGCATGCAGAATGTGCCCTCCTCAATACCCACCACCAGGCTAACCCATCCTCCCACCCCCCTCCCCTCTAGAACCCTCAGTTTGTTTTTCAGAGTCCATCACCTCTCATGGTTCGTCTACCCCTCCGATTTCCCCCGCTTCATTCTTCCCCTCCCGCTACCTTCTTCTTCTTCTTTTTTTTTTCTTAACAT
>NW_028008626.1:0-909 GCF_054177405.1 Leptonychotes weddellii | reverse complement strand
CATGCTTCGTGGGTTCTTCATCTGTCTCAGGATCTGTAAGGAGGGCTGGCAATTAAAGGCATCCGTTTTACTGCCCCAGACACATGTCTCCGCGGCACTTGATGGAGACTCCCCCCTTCTTCAGTGCAGGCCCCCAGGCAGTAATAACTCTCAGTCTGAGTGCAGGGCTAGATTCAAACTGACCAGGAAGGAGAAGGTGCTGTAGCTTTTTGTTTGTTTGGCTGAAGCCTATTCCTTGAGTCATTGATTTTTAAGAAACAGAACAATTTTCCTCCTGATTGTTGTTTTCAAAAGGATTGACAGCAGCCTTTGATGCATTGTCACTGTGTGTCCTCTTTGAACTGAGTGGTAGCCAACAATAACAATAATCTTGGTCCCCTTTTATTGGAGGCATTGCACCAGACACCATGCTGGCTACAGATTTTATCACCCGCCACTTCCTTATGGTGTTGGCATTCGTATTTTTCTTTTTTAGAAAGATTTATTTATTTATTTGAGGTGGGGAGGGGCAGAGAGAGAGGGAATGAGAATCTCAAGCAGATTCTGTACTGAGCGTGGAACCTGACGCAAGGCTTGATTCCACGACCCCAAGATCAGCCCTGAGTTGAAACCAACAGCTGGAGGCTTTAACTGATTATGCCACCCAGACACCACAGTATTTTTTTTTTAAAACAAGGAGACTGAGGCTCAGAAAATTTAGGCACTCAGATATGTGACTTCAAAGTCCAAAAAAATGAAGAAAATGGTCTTTTTTCAAACAGGGATGCTCACACACCTTTTGGTAAGGGAGCAAGCTCAGATGGTGGGTGAAGCTTGGCATGGGCTATAAAAATGCTCATATCAATCTAAAGACACAACAAGATTATACTTATTGACTAGAAATGTACATATATATACTCAATACAAATT
>NW_028008625.1:0-909 GCF_054177405.1 Leptonychotes weddellii | reverse complement strand
AATGGGCACGTATTGCATGGAGCACTGGGTTGCTCCATGCAAACAATGAATCATGGAACACTACAGCAAAAACTAATGATGTCATGTATGGTGACTAACAACATAATAAAATTAATAATAAAAAAATCAATGGGAAACCACTAGAGAGGTGTTTGGGGGTAGGATGGGGATGGAGGAGGACACAGGATCATTGCCTTCCAAAATAATCACTCTGAATGGCCCAGAAGAGGCTAAAGTAGATGTAGGGCAACCAACTGGCAGCTAGTGTCGCAGTCCAGACAAGAGATGATGGTCTATTTGACTGAATGGTACTGGGCATGGCAGGAAATGGGCAGATTCAATGTTTATGGAAGAAGCAGCATAGACAGAACGTTCTGATGGACTAGATCAGGGAGGGTGTTTCAAGGACAGTCCTGGATTTCTGGCCTGCAAAACGGGCCAGACAGAGTGGCCATTCTCTGGGGGAGAAAAAAAACCCAAAGAAGATCAGGTTTGGAGGAGAGTATGAGTTCTGTTTTAGACATATTGAATTTGCAGCACATCTGAAGCAGTTTAGAAGAAACGTTAATCAGGCAACTGTGTGTGCATATCTGGGGCTCAAAATACACATCTGGACATTATTAGTGTAGAATGAGTAATTGAATCTGAGGGCCATGCCACCACCACACAAAAAGTGGGATTTAAGGGCCTATGATTGGACTTGCAGAACCTAACATTTCCCTATTCAACTCTGTGCTTGAAGGGCTCTCCTTTTTAAAACAATAAAACCAGGGACGATGGTAAGCTGCACTTGTTCAGCCTGATGATTTCCTAGGCACTCTAGGTAAATCAGCAAATTTAAACTACTCTTCCCCACAACACAGATGAGAAGACCCAAGCATTCTTGTCTTTACAAATGCAGAGGTGGAG
>NW_028008624.1:0-909 GCF_054177405.1 Leptonychotes weddellii | reverse complement strand
GGGTCCCTAGTACCAAGCCCAGTGCCAGGCATGGAGCTCGCACTCCTCCACGGGTGCCAGGATTGGCTTGAAATTCTCTCCCGAGGGAAGAGAGTGACTTGGCCCCAGCTGAGGGCTTCAGAGAGCACACACACACACACACACACACTCACACCACACTCACCTGGCCACCACCAAAGATCTTCCTTCCCTTCATCCTCCAGTTTGGAGGGGAACACTGTCCCCGACCCACTTTCCAGCCAACTTTCCTGCTGCTTATCTGAAGGTGGGTGGTTGGGGGCCCGGCGGGGGCAGAGCTGAGTTTCCCAGGTCAGACCATTGGGTCTGAGGCCAGAGGAGGAAGGAGGTGACAGGCAGCGAGCGGCTGCACTCCGGGGCCTCCCTGAGCCACCACCCGAACACACCCTGACATGACACCTGTGCTGGGAAAACAGGGCGCACAGCTCCAAGCAGTCACGCAGGCCGTGTGGCCTGACTCAGATGCTGCCGCAAGCGGAGCTAGGGTTTATTAACTGAGAGAGACGGGCGGAGGTGGGCAGGACGTGGGGGCTCAGCTCCAGGAAGCAGCCGATCCTGTGAAGGATCTGCCGTCTGACCTTTCAGGAGCTCGAGACAAGTCTTCTGCTCTTTGCAAGGGTATCTTCTCCCGGGGAGGGTGGATGACTCCTCTCCCACCAGGAGCTTTCTCGGTGATGCAACATGGCGTTCCCGCCCTCCTTGGCCAAAAACCGGAAGAGGCCTTCTGGATGGGAGGCCAGAACTCCAGACTCGTATGAACCAGAGGCTAGGGTGCCTGAGTTCTAGGCCTGCTGTCACTTAATGGCCTTGTAATTTGGACAAGTCACTTCCCTGCTGGGGCCTCACTTCCTCATCCGTCAAATAAAGGAAAAGGACTATTATCAGAGGGTA
>NW_028008623.1:0-909 GCF_054177405.1 Leptonychotes weddellii | reverse complement strand
TTAAGCGTCTGCCTTCGGCTCAGGTCATGATCCCAGGGTCCTGGGATCGAGCCCCGCATCGAGCTTCCTACTCTGCGGGAAGCTTGCTTCTCCCTCTCCCACTTCCCCTGCTTGTGTTCCCTCTCTCACTGTGTCTCTCTCTGTCAAATAAATAAATAAAATCTTTAAAAAAAATAAAATAAAATAAAATATATTGAAAAAGAAACAGGTGAAGTAAAGTATAATAAATGTATAGTATAAAAGTATAATAAGTGTAAAACACAAAATTGGCACAAATTAATTCAAAGTGATCAATAAGCACAATAAATATAAACAGATTAATTTTTACCTATTATAAGACGGAGACTCCTATAATGAATATCTTTTTTGAAGCTTTTTGATTTTTACAAAAGACACTCCAAAAACATAATGAAACAGAAAAACTAAAGGTAAAAGAATATATACCAGGGAAATAATTGCCAAAAGAATGCTAGTATCAATCTAATAACTTAGTCTTGATATATGTAGCAAAAATCAACAGACTCACAAGGAGAAATTGGCAAATCAACAATCAAGATGGAAGATCTTTTCGTCAACATTTCTTAATGAAAAATTTCAAAGTCCTGGAAGTTGAAACAATCTTACAGTGTACACCCAAATACAGGCATACCTTGGAGATAGTGCAGGTTCAGTTCTAGACCACCACAAAAAAGGAAGTATTGCCAGAAAAGGAGTCAAATAATTTCTTTGGTTTCTCAGTGCATGTAAAAGTTATGTTTACACTATACTATAGTTTATTAAGTGTGAAATAGCATTAGGTCTAAAAATCAATGCACATACCTTAATTAAAAATTACTTTATTGCTGAAAAATGCTAACTCTCATCTGAGATTTCAGCAAGTTTTTAGCTGGTAGAGAGTCTTGCCTTCAT
>NW_028008622.1:0-909 GCF_054177405.1 Leptonychotes weddellii | reverse complement strand
AAAATAATCATCCTTTAATCAGTAAGAATGATTTTACTTGGGGATCTATTATTCAATAGTCACTGTTCAGAATAAGAGTTTTATTGGGGCAGAAGGAAAAAAAGCTAAGCAATAAACAGACTGTAAGAAACACTGTGGTCTGATTAGTGCCGTTTTGTGAGAAAATCATGACACAAAGAGCAATCTTTGAGAAATTTCCTCCCACGGCTTATAAAAGCATTTGCTTCTGATTGACTTCTCTTATTTTTATATATACAATATTGAAGGATGAATTATTTATTGAATATAAGAGGCAAAAAGACTAATGAGCAGTTTCTGGGTACCTTATTAAAAAGACAACTCCATAAACTATTCCTGCTGCAACAGGGAACGTGGGCCTTCCTGGGAAAGAAATGCCCATTAACTTCTGTGTGAACTTGGAATTCCACTCATTTCTGGAGTTTTACATCAAAAAAGAAAGGGGGTTCATCCCTGCCACGTGTCTATATGACCTTTTTTGACCTATGTCTTCCATAGTCAGAGTGGGTGACTTAGCTGAATAAAGATCTTATGTCCCCAAAATGGTCTAATTGCATTGAACAAGAGATGGCCATTTAAACCACATTTGGTGACCAGCTTCTTCTGCTCAGGGCTCACCAGAAGAAACGTAATATACACTGCCCCTACCACTCTGTGTTTCAGTGGATTCCTGATCCTTCCTGCTATCATCCGTCACCTGATACCCTCTTCTGATGCTGCTTTCATTCTCTTCAATTATTATAGAAATAGAATTCTAGAACTTAAAATAAAATCTCACTACCATTGCTACTGCTTCCCCCTCCTTCTCATAAATCATAGAATAACAGAACTGTATATTTGGAAGAAAAATTTTAGGTATGCAGTCAACTGATAATGTCTTCATTACGTCTC
>NW_028008621.1:0-909 GCF_054177405.1 Leptonychotes weddellii | reverse complement strand
AGTGGCAAGAGCAACGTGCTTGTGCTTCAGATCTTAAGGGGAAAGTGTGGAAGGCAGAACTTGTAAACAACCAAACTGGATATTCAGCGGAGATTTGCTGAGCCGAAGTCAAGAGTCGGACTCTCAATGGACTGAGCCACCCAGGCGCCCCAATTCTAAACGACTTTTTGATAGAATCTGTGAAACATACTGAAAAGTACAAAAAACTCACCTGACCCAAGAAACTTGTGAAGTTTATGAATCCAAGTGAGCCCAACACTGTGCACACCGGCCTCGTGAGTACAGTGGTATCTGGAGGGACACTTGGGATCTGCAAACGGAACCATGAACGATACAACAGCAGTCGTTAGAACACGGACATTCACCCCAGAAGCCCGCAAACACGTGTGTGGACAGAAGCGACAGACAGATGGTCTGCAGGTCCTTCACACTGTGCTACTGTGTCAGGGCTTTTGAAACTTTAAAACCTGAATTCAATTTTCAAATATATTTTAAATATTATAAAAGTAATAAACACAACCCCAATATTTCTCAACAGAAGAGTTCACCAAAACATATACCTGTCCACCTCTGGGCGTTTACTTGCAGTCCTTCAAAGTAAAATGGGGCAGCTCTGCAGAAACATATGCGTCACTCCGCGAACGTACTCAAGCAAGTGTGTAAGTCACAGCCCGCCAGGACGACCGCGGACTCAGCAGTCCCAACACCGCGCGTCCACACAGGCGTGGGGTGTCACTCCTCAATAATGTTGACTCACGGGTGGTTTTACGTTTAAGTTTTAATCCTTTTTTTTTAATTCCTTAAGTAAGATTACTCCCACCATGGGGCTTGAACTTATGTCCCTGAGATCAGGAGTCACATGCTCTTCCAATTGAGCCAGCCGGGCGCCCCAAATAAATATATATATAT
>NW_028008620.1:0-909 GCF_054177405.1 Leptonychotes weddellii | reverse complement strand
GAGGGGCCCAAGAATTTGCATTTCTAACAAGTTCCCCCAGGGGTGTGGTTCCTAGGAAGCCCACTTTGAGAACCACCACACTAAAATCTTACGATTTCACATTAGTTAACCATTCCGGAGATGGGGCCAAAGAAAGGCAGCGGGCCGTTGAGTGATTACCCAGAGTGGGTTCATCTGGGGGGGGGCAGGAAGCCCCCCATGCCTGTCTGCAAGGCCACTTCTGTGGAGAGAACTCAGAAGGACCAGCTAAACCGCCCCGAAGAAAGTAGCCCTGGGCTGTCCCCGGCAAACTCCCCCTGAATGCCTCTCCTGCTGCAGGCCCAGGACGGGCGGTCATCAGCTTCTGCGGCCAGCCTGCCCTGATGACTATTGGGCCAATTAAATGCCCATTTAAAAATGATTTTTGTCGGTGTTTTATGAAAATAAATACCTTCCTCCACAGCAGGGCTGTTACAGTGATTAATGAGCTAGTGGGAAGTCTCGTGAGCTTGGAGGCAAGATGCTATTTATGTATGTACAAAATATGTTTTCTAATTTCCTTAATGATAAAGACATTGAACTTGGATATTGATCTCAAGTTAGTAAGGCCTGTCCAAGCACAGGATCGGCTGTGCACAGTCGGGAGAACAGAAGCTGGACCGCGTCTGGCCGGCGCAAGCCAGCTGTGCTCACGGTCCGGGTACACGCCAGCAGAGTGCTGGACGGAGGGACCCCGCGGGAGGTGGGAAGTGGGCCCCGGCTCTCTGCATGAATGGCCTGGCTGGGTTGCGGCCCACGGAGCCAAGGTGGGTCCACGGGTGGGTGCTGTCTTAGGGCAGCCCGGCTGGCACTGGGGCGGGGCAGCCGTCCTCGGCCCGCTGTCCAGGGAAGTGATCCTGGAAACCTCCTCCAGCCTGTCCACGAGCACAT
>NW_028008619.1:0-909 GCF_054177405.1 Leptonychotes weddellii | reverse complement strand
ACCTCAACTTGCAAACTCTTTTCGTCTCTGTGCTCCCGTGTCCTGTTCCACTCCCAGACATATAATCTTGTTGGAATTTTAGCAGACACCTTTATTATTCTGTGCAAAGCTCGTTTGGCAAATTCAGTTTGTGACTTAATCTGCACACTGAGTGAGTATTTTCACATTGTAAGCATGGCTCAGCTACGGTAGCCAGGCACACACTGGGTGTTTCCGTACTTCAACATTAGAAAAAATGTCCACAACTGTTTTAGAGCATAAATCCCGATAAATCTGTGCCAAGCGACAGGGAGCCTGCGCTAGTCAGGTGAGGCGGTCCTCGATCCCGCGTAATGTGGCATGAAACGGGACGCGCCTCGGCAGCCCTCGCGGCAGCCCTGGCGGTAGGACCCCATCACAGCGAATTAAGGTCACCGTAACAGTGGCTGATGGGATCCGCTTTGCAACATATCGCATCATAAACAGATAAGGGAAGAGAAATGGCCCTTTTCCTCCACTCGGAATCCTGTAGAATGGATAGAAGCCTCTGCTGTGTCTGCTGCAATGGTCTTTAAACACCAGGGAGCAGACACTCCAGGGCTGTTCATAAACGCAAAACCGAGGGACAGGACGGAGTGACTGCAGAGGGCCAAGCATGACCTGGTGGCTTCTCAAAGACCCGTCCACTAAGTGGTCGTTAAACATGGAGACAGGGAAGGCTGCAGGGTCCAGACTGGAGACACGCTTGCAGAGCTCCGAGGAGGTTTCTAGGAAGAAACAGCCAACTGGCTTTAAGAACTGCACCCTGTAGCGATATGATGTTTTTAAAGACCTAAGACTAATGATTTTGACAGTAAAGAGTCTTCTTAATGTAGTTTTCCTTTTAATTTTGGGGGGAAGGTGGGGATTGGAATAGTCATGTGGTTTCTT
>NW_028008618.1:0-909 GCF_054177405.1 Leptonychotes weddellii | reverse complement strand
GGGTCCCTAGTACCAAGCCCAGTGCCAGGCATGGAGCTCGCACTCCTCCACGGGTGCCAGGATTGGCTTGAAATTCTCTCCCGAGGGAAGGGAGTGACTTGGCCCCAGCTGAAGGCTTCAGAGAGCACACACACACACACATACACACTCACACCACACTCACCTGGCCACCACCAAAGATCTTCCTTCCCTTCATCCTCCAGTTTGGAGGGGAACACTGTCCCCGACCCACTTTCCAGCCAACTTTCCTGCTGCTTATCTGAAGGTGGGTGGTTGGGGGCCCGGCGGGGGCAGAGCTGAGTTTCCCAGGTCAGACCATTGGGTCTGAGGCCAGAGGAGGAAGGAGGTGACAGGCAGCGAGCGGCTGCACTCCGGGGCCTCCCTGAGCCACCACCCGAACACACCCTGACATGACACCTGTGCTGGGAAAACAGGGCGCGCAGCTCCAAGCAGTCACGCAGGCCATGTGGCCTGACTCAGATGCTGCCGCAAGCGGAGCTAGGGTTTATTAACTGAGAGAGACGGGCGGAGGTGGGCAGGACGTGGGGGCTCAGCTCCAGGAAGCAGCCGATCCTGTGAAGGATCTGCCGTCTGACCTTTCAGGAGCTCAAGACAAGCCTTCTGCTCTTTGCAAGGGTATCTTCTCCCGGGGAGGGTGGATGACTCCTCTCCCACCAGGAGCTTTCTCGGTGATGCAACATGGCATTCCTGCCCTCCTTGGCCAAAAACCGGAAGAGGCCTTCTGGATGGGAGGCCAGAACTCCAGACTCGTATGAACCAGAGGCTAGGGTGCCTGAGTTCTAGGCCTGCTGTCACTTAATGGCCTTGTAATTTGGACAAGTCACTTCCCTGCTGGGGCCTCACTTCCTCATCCGTCAAATAAAGGAAAAGGACTATTATCAGAGGGTA
>NW_028008617.1:0-909 GCF_054177405.1 Leptonychotes weddellii | reverse complement strand
ATGAAGGCAAGACTCTCTACCAGCTAAAAACTTGCTGAAATCTCAGATGAGAGTTAGCATTTTTCAGCAATAAAGTAATTTTTAATTAAGGTATGTGCATTGATTTTTAGACCTAATGCTATTTCACACTTAATAAACTATAGTATAGTGTAAACATAACTTTTACATGCACTGAGAAACCAAAGAAATTATTTGACTCTTTTTCTGGCAATACTTCCTTTTTTGTGGTGGTCTAGAACTGAACCTGCACTATCTCCAAGGTATGCCTGTATTTGGGTGTACACTGTAAGATTGTTTCAACTTCCAGGACTTTGAAATTTTTCATTAAGAAATGTTGACGAAAAGATCTTCCATCTTGATTGTTGATTTGCCAATTTCTCCTTGTGAGTCTGTTGATTTTTGCTACATATATCAAGACTAAGTTATTAGATTGATACTAGCATTCTTTTGGCAATTATTTCCCTGGTATATACTCTTTTACCTTTAGTTTTTCTGTTTCATTATGTTTTTGGAGTGTCTTTTGTAAAAATCAAAAAGCTTCAAAAAAGATATTCATTATAGGAGTCTCCGTCTTATAATAGGTAAAAATTAATCTGTTTATATTTATTGTGCTTATTGATCACTTTGAATTAATTTGTGCCAATTTTGTGTTTTACACTTATTATACTTTTATACTATACATTTATTATACTTTACTTCACCTGTTTCTTTTTCAATATATTTTATTTTATTTTTTTTTTTTTAAAGATTTTATTTATTTATTTGACAGAGAGAGACACAGTGAGAGAGGGAACACAAGCAGGGGAAGTGGGAGAGGGAGAAGCAAGCTTCCCGCAGAGTAGGAAGCTCGATGCGGGGCTCGATCCCAGGACCCTGGGATCATGACCTGAGCCGAAGGCAGACGCTTAA
>NW_028008616.1:0-11939 GCF_054177405.1 Leptonychotes weddellii | reverse complement strand
CACTAGCAGAGGTGACAGGACACCTGTCACCTGTGCCCCACGGGAACACTTGCTCTCCGGACAAGCCGTCCGCTGAAATGGGTTTCCGTGATGCCGGTGACAGCCCACGCCATCCGCGAGCCCCGGAAAGACCGCGGGGACAATGAGGTATCCTGGTCCTGCCCCATCGCCTCTCCCCTTCGCTGACTTTCACGGCTATCCTGTCGCTATCATCATCTGCAACCACGCGTGTAACTTTGATTTCTGGAAGTCCTTCTAGCGAATCCCTGAACCTGGGGATGGTCTTAGGGACCCCTGGGAATTGCACCCACAAAAGAGGTCAACAAGAGCCCCCGCTCCCTCCTTTCCCTTACATAAATCCCATTTTTGCTTATGCGGGATGAAAGCATCCACTGATGGGACCTCTCGGAACCCCAGGCAACCTCGTGCTGATGTAAGTAGCCCCCTGTGAGTTACCGAGAGCTTCGAGAAGCAGCTAAGAAGCCACCACTGGTGTGTTTATGCCAGGGATGTGCTCTATTTCGGGTTTTAAGACTTGAAAGCCCTGCCCCCACCCTCACAGCCGAGGCACATAATTGAGTCCGCTCAAGCCGCTTCGGAATTATGTAATTCTTGACTTTCTCTGTGTTGGTTTGGGGAGCCCTCCATTTCAGACCTGCACGGGAAGCAGGACACCGCTTTGTGTGTATCGCATTAATTCAATCCGCACGTTCAAATTCACAGCGAAGGTGACCTCGCTCTGCCCTAGTAAAGGACTCTAAGAAACAGAACTTGAATTTCAAGCATCTGGAAACCAGTCCGCTGGAGCCAAGCCTCCTGGGGACAGGAACTTGGGTCCACCATATACTGGGATGGAAGAGTCAGTTCCGGAACAACAGGGGAGAAGGGGGAGAGACTGGTGCTCAAGGAGAGAGAATGGGAGAGTACGGCCGGGCTCTCAGTGTCAGGAGCCAGAACCTGGTTCTGGAGTGGGCTAGCTCCGGGTGCCCAGGGGCCCAGTTCTAGAAGAGGTGGGGTTTGGAGCTCATCTGGAACACACGGGCTTGGAAACGGGAAATCGGGCTCGGGAGGTACTGAAAAGCAGTTCTATGACCCAGAGAACAATATGGACGCCACTACCCATTCTAGATAATATCGGGTTGGAAACGAGTCTTAGGTTCGGAGTACGTTAGGAACTGGCTGTCAACTGCGGTGTGTAGGAGATGGGACCCCTCACCTCTGCCTTCAGGGCACATTAGCCCTGAGCCAAGGCGGCCTTGATGGCGGCCACCAGCTTCAGAAACTTGCTCTCTGTGTCCACGTAGCCATCACCTCTCTGGGGAGGGGAAGAAGAGGGAAGGGGTGAGATCCCAACACCCAGCCAGCCTGAGAACAAGGCGAGACAGACGGACAGACACCATTACCTTCTTGGAGTGAACCAACTTCCCGGCTACCATCACTTCAAAGAAGCCGGTGGCCTGGGGAGTCCCCTCGCCGCACTGGGGAGAGAGATGTTGTTGGAGGGGCCGAGCGGCCCACTTGGGGACACCTGCACCTTCCCGGGAAATGGAGATTATGGGGGTGAAGGGTAGGGCCAGCCCGAACCACCCTGCTGCCGCCTCAGGGTTGAGGGACACACAAGGAGACCCATCTCCGATTCTCTTCCCCATCCCCAAGACTCACGATGTCCAGGCATCCGGGGAACTCATCTTCTAACTTCTTCTTGAGCTGAAGATACTGGGAAGGAGGTGTGGGGGTCACAACTGTGGTCAACAGGGGCCAGACCAGCTCGCCCTCCTCCCTCATCTTCCAGGGACATCTCGGGGCTGGCCCCTCCACTTACCTTGGACTTGTACCCTCAAGCGCCACTGGTGGGAGAGAGTCCAAGAGAGTGGGTCCCAGGTGAGAGAGAGAAAGAGAGAGAGAGAGAGATGGTGGGGATCCGGGGAGAGGAGGAAGAGGAGAAGAGGCAGGCGGGTGGGGGGGTGGGGGAGACCCAGGGAAACGTAAGGGGGCCCAAAAAGACATGAAGAGGAACGCAGACAATAAAACCAAAGAGGGGACAGAGAGAGGAGAGGACAGACTCACAGAGAATGTTGGAAGGGGCACGGGGACGGGGGACAGGAGGTGGACACCCACACACAAGGAAAACCGATACAGAGCAGGGGAGCCAAGAGACGGAGAGGAGGTACAGAGCAAGTGGGTGACAAGGAGAGACCACAAGTATGAGACACAGGCGGGAGGGAGGAAACAGAAAACGGGGTTAGGATGAGAACCACAGAAGCAGCACCCCCACCCACAGCCCCGGGGGGGTGGGGTAAGGTGTCCCGAAAACCTTTACTCCCGGATTCCCAGGTCCTCCCAGTCCTGAGGCCGGAATCCAAACGCTTCCCCAACCCCCACGGCAGGCTATTTCAGGACAGGCCGCGTGGGGGCCTCAAAATGTCACTCCACCCTCCGCTCTGCTTGCGGAGGGTGCGGGGACATTTCTAACGCGCCCGCCCGCAGATCGGAGCCTTTCAGAATCAGCGGCTGCCCCAGGGCATTTCACTCAAGCTTCGGACCTGACCCCACCCTCCCCTATAAGGAAGACGGAGCTAATATTCTCCTCCTGCAAGCACTTTCTGGGAGGTGAAATGCGCGGATCGTGCATTTACTAAGCGCCCACAGGCAGGCCTGTCTTTGCAAGTCCGCACAGTGCTAGGTGCCCGCAGGGGGACGGAGCAGTCAACGAGAGAGAAAATCCCCTGTCCACTCGGGGCTTTTTCACGCTAGCGGGGAAGCTGGCTCAAACATGCACTCCCTCCGTGGTCACTACCGAGATCACGCTCTCACCCTCTGCAGATGGGGAAACCCAGACCCGAAAGGAAGGAGGGCTACTAACGATGGGCACCCACAGTCTTCATTCCTTTCAAACCCACGCTGGAACATTCTCGAACCTTCCCGACTCTCGCCGTCCCCACCCCATGACTGTTCATGGTACTGGGGGAGGGGAAACCTAAACGCTGACAGAGGCTCCTCTCCCATTTTAAAAGTGACCCCCCCCCCACCCGCTCCGCAAACGGAGCCCCCGGAGTCGGGTGTCTTAAATGGCCACACACGTGTCTCGGTTCCACCTTCGATAACCTGAGCTGTCCTGAGTGCCACGCACTTTGGAGGTGGATCAACGCCCTTCCTTCCCGCCGGTCCCCTCACGCCCACCCCACCCGCAGGAACCCCTTTTCTCGGGGAGGGATCTTCGTGGGTCCAGCCCCCAAGCCCCAGCGCCCAGCACCGTCGGGCCGAGTGGGGGTCGCAGAGGGGGACCCCTGGCCGTCGTGCTTACCAATAAACGACTCGGATGGCGAGGGCCATGGCTGGGGACCGTAGCATGGGCGGGACGCGGACGGCTACCCACCTGGGGCGTGGACGGGCGAACTCCGCGGCTCCGCGACCGCGGCACAAAGGTGGTTACTCGGCATTCCACGGCGCGAACCAACGCGGCGGGGGAGCGGGGACGGCGAGGGACGGCGGGCCCCCACGGTGGGGGTCCAGGGACCCTGCGGCCCGCCACCCTGAGCCCCCACGCAGTACCCTCCCTTCCCCTGCTGGGGTCAGGCTGCGTCCCGACAGAAGCCCCGGGGGAAGCCTCTGCGCGTCCCCTCCCGGTCCCCCCTCCGAGCCAGAATGGTATGGCCCCGCGGGGCGGGGTTTGGGACCCGGGGATCGGCGAAGAAAACACAATTGCCAAGGAGGGTGGTGGTTTTCCAGCGTGGGCCGGGAGGGGGCAGCTCTCGGGCCCCTTTCCTCCCGGGGAGAGGGTGGGAGGGCCGAGTCCGAAAGCACTGGGGGTACGCAGGGGCCCGCCCGGGAAGCCCAGGTCTCCAGCGCGCCCCTCGGGCCGGGCAGCTGGACCCGGGCGCCGCCTGAGCGCCGTGGCAGTTCCTCCTCTGGCGCTTTCCAGCCCCCTCCGAGGGGACGGGTTCAGGAAAGTGCTGGAAGCTGGCCGCTAGTTAAGGGTTTAGGGCGTGGGCGCCTCTCTGAGCCTCAGTTTCTCTGTCTGGAAGATGGGCGTAATTGCCTTCAGGGACGACTCATTCATTTACCAAATATGTACTGCGGACCTACCTGCAGTCAGCGATGAAAAGATAGACAAAATCCCTTCCCTACTGGGAGTGGTTTAGCCTGGGGGCTGGAGGATAAGGGAGTTGATGTGCGCGCTCAAATTGGAAGGACCTGAGTATCTTGCACTTGGAGATGGCTCAATAAAGACCAACTCTGCCAGAGATCTTCCTGCCCCACCTTCTGTCTCTGCCTCCTGGTCCTTGGTCCTCACCTGCTATAACCCTGGCTCAGGGCAGATGGCACACAAGGTTCAAGTTCCACTCTGCCTCTGTTGTGTGACTTGTGATCCCGGTGGTCTTGGAAGGATGTAATGAGCCTGGGATATAGAGCGCCCAACACAGGGCTGGGTGCAATCAGTGTCCCCTAAATAGAGATCTTCCAGAGCCGTCAGAACAAAAACCCAAATCTTGGCACCATCTGCCCCTGCCTGGTCCCATCCTTCCCTTCTTGCCCCCTCTCTCAGTGCCCTAGCCACCCGGACCTCACCCACTTTCCTGCCTCTGGGCCTTGGCACATGCTGTTCCTGGTCATCCTGCAGGAATCAGCTCCAACAGATTGTCACCAGCTAGACCCCAGGACCTGACCTTGACTGCCCACCTGCTGGTACTTATCGACCTTTGTCCCACATTTTTCCTTAAGCTCTTCTTTTCAGCTCATCTCTTAGGCAAATGGAAAGGAAAACCACCCCGCCAGGCATAGCAACTGCCCTAAAAAGACCTCCAGACCCCCAGACCACCCAGACCAGTTTGAGCTCAACCCCTGACTTGCACCTGAGCAGGTGGACGGAGGATGGAGTGATCTCTAGAATGACAACTACCTTTATCTCATTTTTTTAAAAGATTTTATTTATTTGTTTGACAGAGACAGAGCGAGAGAGGGAACACAAGCAGGGGGAGTGGAAGAGGGAGAAGCAGGCTTCCCGCTGAGCAGGGAGCCAGACATAGAGCTTGATCCCAGGACTCTGGGATCATGACCTGAGCCGAAGGCAGACACTTAATGACTGAGCCACCCAGGCGCCCCGACCTTTATCTCATTATAATACTGAAATTCCCACCCAAGGTGGAGCACACGCCTCATTTACATAACATACAATGTGTGTACAGGCCTGTTGCCTTAAGGTGCCTGCGGGACCTTATGCCCGCCTCTACCTAGGATGACAAGGCTTCCCTATCTAAATATTCATCCTGGGGCGCCTGGGTGGCTCAGATGGTTAAGCATCTGCCTTCAGCTTGCATCATGATCCCAAGGTCCTGGGATCAAGCCCCATGTCCGGCTCCTGGCTCAGCGGGGAGCCTGCTTCTTCCTCTGCCTCTCCCCCTGCTCGTTCTCTCTCTCTCTCTGTATCCCTGTGTCTCAAGTGAATAAATAAAATCTTAAAAAATAAATAAATACATACATAAATAAATAAATATTCATCCTAACCCTAAATAAAAGGAACCCATCCAGCCTTGCTTGGGGAGTCACTTTTGGAAGCTATTCCCCGTGATCTCCTTATTTGCTGCAAATAAACTTTTCCTTATGTGACAGCTCAACCTGGTATAGTTTCTGACTCACCAAGGAGCGAACTCACGTTGGTTCAGTTACAATATTATAAGGAAAATGTTATGCTTCCGTGGAAAGCAATGCCTTCTCCATAGTACATCTATATTTGTTTGTCTGTCATCACAAAGTACCATAAACCGTGGCTTAAAGCACTGAGATTTAGCTCACAATTCTAAAGGTCAGAAGTTGGGAGATCTAGGGGCGCCTGGCTGGCTCAGTCGGTGGAGCGTGCGACTCTTGATCTCGGGGTCGTGAGTTTGAGCCCAATGCTGGCCGTAGAGATTACTTAAAAATAAAATCTCAGGGACACCTGGGTGGCTAAGCTGGTCAAGCATCTGCCTTCGGCTCAGGTCATGATCCCAGGGTCCTGGAATTGAGTCCTGCATCGGGCTCCTTGCTCAGCAGGGAGCCTGCTTCTCCCTCTGCTGGCCGCTCCCCCTGCTTGTGCTCTCTCCCTCTCTCTCTAACAAATAAATAAATAAAATCTTAAAAAATTAAAAAAATTAAAAATTAAAAAATAAAAATAAAATAAATAAAATAAAATCTCCCCCCCAAAAAAGTTGGAGATGGGGGTGTCAGTAAAATTGGTTCCCTGTGAGGGCTGGGAGAAAGAATTCATGCTTTTCTCCTCGCTTCTGGTGTTTTGCTGGCTATCTTGATGTTCCTTGTAAAAGCATCACACATAGCATTTTGTGTGTGTGTGTGTGTCCAAATTTCCCTGTTCTATGAGGACATAAGTCCTGTTGGATTAGTGGCCCACCCGACTCCAGTAGAACCTCATCTTAACTACGTACATCTGCAGTGAACCTATTTCCAAATAAGATCACATTCTGAGGTCCTGAGGGTTAGGACGTCAACATACATGAATTTGGGGCAGGATGCAATTCAACCCATAACAAATCCTTCAGAGCTGTGGGCTTTGTTTTATAATCCTGTGAATTGTGGATATGTGAAAGGGACGCACAATAATTCTCCGCAGACGTGCGTGTGAATTCTGTCTGTGGAGGGACAACCCTCTCCCCCTTAGCTTGAGCTCCTATAACAAAATACCACGGACTGCATGACTTAGGAACAACAAACCTTTATGGGGGGGGAGGGACACAAATATTCAGGCCACAGCACCTCCCCAAATGTTCTGCCTCCAGTATTTACTTCAACATTCCCAGTCTGTAAATGTGTCTGTTCTTTGATCCTCCCCTGAACAGGGAGAGTCCAGCTTCTAACACAGTTTCACGTTTAGATCTGTATGCGTCATGATTTTCCCATTTTCCCCAGAGCCCATCTTGTAACAATACTGTTCTCCAGGAAGGTCTCCTGAGCCCCGCGGGCTGGGTCGGGGTCCCCTCGGGGCTCCCCCCATCTCTGCTGCTGCCGCTCTGGTTCTCACAGGTCTGGTGACCCCACTGGCTTTCCCAGCACACCCAGCAAGTGGCCAGGCACAGCACAGAAGTTCTGAGAGTGTTTTGTTGGCCCGGCTCTGGGCTGAGACCTTGCCAGGAGCTTCAGAGAAAAGGAACAGCTCCCCCCCTTCTGCCCTGAGAACAAAGGGGTCTCTTGTCCAGAAGTGCGGGAGGCTGGAAGAATTAGTCATGATTTTGGGGGCTGGGACTCTCTCTCTCTCTCTCTCCCCCTCTCACACACACATAAACACACACATGCACACAGACCAAGGGTAACACACAAGGACTCACCCCCCCCACTTGGCTACACCACTGCACGGCCAAGCAAACCACAACCCAGCCAGAAACACAACACAATAGCCTACACCTCTCTAGTCGGCCACACAACGACGCCAAAGGCACACCAGGACCCCTGCAGACAACAGCCGAGCCAGGGTCACGACACCTCCAAATGCGCCAGACCCAAGGGCAGCCACCTCCACACGTGGGAGGGGGGACACAGCCGCGCTCCAGACACACAAGAGCGTGACACAAGGCAGATCCAGCCAGCTCCCTGGGGGGCACACAATCACAGACAAGGCAGATCCTGCTGACACGCAACATCATAGGGTCATTGATGCCCGCGACACACGGCTCCACCTGTCCCCAGAACATAAACAAATACGTACTACGTGAGGGCGTCGTGAGTGCTGGGAAGGAAAATAAAGCCAGGAAGGATGGTAGGCAGGGCTGGGGCGGCCAATTTTGTAAACAGAGCGAGGGAGGCCGCTATGTCATTCATAAGAGCAGCCAGCCCTTAAAGAGGCATGAACCGTGAAGAACCCATTTCACAGACGGGCAGACTAAAGACACTCACCTGAGGTCAGGTGACCCTAGCTGACTTGCTGCGGAGCCTGCACGCTGAGCCGGCTTCCTGTGGGCAAGATGAGAAAGGTGGGGCCAGGCTGGGCGGGGCCAGGGAGTAGTTGTGAGGGACCCCAAAAGCCCCGAGGGGTGAAGGAGGCCTGAACTTCTAAGGGCAGGACACCCAGCCTCTGCCTTATTCCAGCCCCAGGGAAGATGAAGCTCTGCTCTGAGGTTTTGTGTCCAATGTGTTCCTGGAGCTTGACAAGCCAAGCCCTTCCCGTTCTTCAGTGTCTTTAACACTTGGGTGCAGACGAGGCCAGCAGCCAGGCCACTTTCGTCTGTCTGTCTGTCTGTCGTTCTGCATGGGGTCAGGACCTCCCTGGAGCTGTGGCTCCTCCTCATGCCTCCTCCCCCCATCCAGGGATGACCACTGAGCCCTGAGCAGACTAAGCCCCAGACTGGGGAGGACCCCGTCTCCACCATTCTTGGGACCTGCATGAGCCGAGGCTCACTTTTTACTTGGGTTGTCGATCTTCTAGATCATTAATTTATAAGAGTTCTTTATATATTCTAGCTACAAGTCCTTTGCTGGACATAATGTTTTGCGAACCCTTTCCCAGCCTGTGATGTGCCTTCCCAGTTTTGCAGCAGTGTCTTTTGAAGAGCAAAGGATTTTAGTTTTGATGAAGTCCTGTTTGTTTTTGCTTTAATTATACTTTGTCCTTTTTTGGTGTCATATGTAAGGTATCTCTGTCAAACCTAAGGTCACTAAGATTTCCTCCTATGTTTTCTTCCAGAAGTGTTTGTGGTTTTAGTTCTTCTTTTTTTTTTTTTTTTTTTAAGATTTTATTTATTTGACAGAGAGAGCACAAGCAGAGGGAGAGAGAGGGAGAAGCAGGCTCCCCACTGAACAAGGAGCCCGATGCGGGGCTCAATCCCAGGAACTTAGGATCATGACCTGAGCCGAAGGCAGATGCTTCACCTACAGAGCCACCCAGGCGTCCCTCCCTCACCTGGCTTCTTATCTTGTTCAAATCAATCATTGCCACCAGGCCTCTGAGTGGCACCGGGGGGAGGAGAGAAACCGCTGTGCTAACCTTCCCTGCTTGTGAGCTTGGCCCTCACTTAGCATCTGGGAAATTGGCTGATAAACATTTCCTTCCAAGATATAAAACTTCCCTAAATGATAAAGGGGCTCACCATGCCTCGGCCCTTTGTACAAAACAATATGGTTCATGCTGACACCTGCTGTCCTTCTAGAAGTCTGGAATTGGGGTACAGGCTAGGCAGATGGTGCCTACGTACCAGCCCTACCCCAAATCCTTGGGTCCCAAGTCTCTAGTGGGCTTCCGTGGGCAAAAGCATTGCACACAGGTGGCCTCATGTTCGCTGCTGGGAGGGAGCCAGCACGTGGATCCCTCCAGACCGCACCTGTCCTTTCCCATTATGATCCGCAGGGTGTCCTACTCTGTCACTATAATAAATCAACTATATACCGACTCCTATGGGGTCTTCCAGCGAATCTCAGAACGCAGGGGGTGGGTGGTGGTTTAGGGGCCCCAAACCCACTGGTATCCCTGGCCAGACCCTGACGGAGAGGAAAGAATGTGGAAGAAAAAGTCAGTAAGACACAAAGGCACCCATGTTGTTTGATTGTGTTTGGGCTTGAGGGGCCTGATTGGAATCACTCTACAAAATAAAAATTCTACTGCGCTAGGTAGGGAGAGAAGGGGTCTTTTGCAGGCCGTTTGGGGGTCTAATGCAAATTCCAAATGCATATTTCCAGCCCCTGAATTCCAGATTTTCACATCCACTGTCTACTTGGAACCTCAAACCGGAACTCCAGATTCCTCCCACCCCCACCTCTGGGCCCCTCCTTCCCATCTCGGAATGGCAGCTCCAGTCCAGCCATAAACCTTGGCTTTCTCCCTTTCCTTGTATATCAGCCACTTATGGTGGATTTAGTCTCAAAGTGTATGCCGGGTGCACCCACCCCTCCCCACCTCCACCTGCCCCCCTACCTCCTACTGGGGCACACTGGGGTCCTCCTGCCCCATCCTCATCCTCTGTCCCCTGCAGCCTGTCCCCCTCAAGGCCGCCAGGGGGCGCCAGGCCCACGTCTGGCAGCTCAGGCCCCTCTTCTGCTCAGAACCCTCCATGGCTTCCACGTTGCTCAGCCTAAGCAGAGTCCTCACTGGGGCCGACAAGGGGCCCACACCTTCTGACGCCCTCTCTCATCTCTGGGCTTACCCCCCCTCACAGAGTTTTTTGTTTGTTTTTTCTTTTTTTCTTTTTATTTTTTTAAGATTTTATTTATTTATTCATGAGAGACAGAGAGAGAGAGGCAGAGGCAGAGGGAGAAGCAGGCTCCCCGCGGAGCAGGGAGCCCGATGCGGGACTCTATCCCAGGACCCTGGAATCATGACCTGAGCCGAAAAGCAGACGCTTAACCGACTGAGCCACCCAGGCATCCCTGTTTTTTTCTTTTTTTAAAAGATTTTATTTATTTATTAGAGAGAGAGCGAGAACAGGTGGGGCGGGGGGGGGAGAGGGAGAGGGAGAAGCTGACTCCCTGTTCAGCAGGGAGCCCAACCCCAGGACCCTGAGATCATGACCTGAGCCAAAGGCAGACACTTAACCGACTGAGCCACCCAGGCACCCCTTTTCTTTTCTTTTTTTTAAACAGGGATAATTCACATAACAAAATTAATCATTTTAGAGTGTGCAATTCAGTGGCATTTAGTATGTTCACAGAGCTTCTTCCTAATTTTTAAAATGATCCTTAAGTCTTGGGGCGCCTGGGTGGCTCAGTCAGTTGAGCATCCAACTCTTGCTTTCAGCTCAGGTCATGATCTCGGGGTGGTGAGATGGAGCCCCACGTCAGGCTCCACGCCTGTTGGGGAGTCTGCTTGAGATTCTCTCTCTTCCTCTCCCTCTGCCCCTCCCCCCGGCTAGCACCTGGTCCCTCTCTCTCTCTCTCATAAATAAATAAATCTTAAAAAAAAATAAAAAATAATGCAGCGCCTGGGTGGCTCAGTTGGTTAAGCATCTGCCTTCGGCTCAGGTCATGATCCCAGGGTCCTGGGATTGAGCCCCGAATTGGGCTCCTGCTCGGCGGGGAGCCCGCTTCTCCCTCTACCTGTTCCCTCTGCTCTTGCTTTCTCTCTCTCTCTCAAATAAATAAAATCTTTTAAAAAAAAAAGTCTTTTTAGTAAGCTTATCATTGGGTTGCTTATATCAACAGCTACAATTGTGAACATTGCGAATTTTCGCAAAACCCATCTTGAAAACAACACACCATTTAAAATATCACAAACATTCAAAACAATCACATCATGTAAAAACTATATGTAAAACAGGAAAGGGAACTGAGGCATTTGTTGGCACTGGGAGGGTCCTTATCTTCCTCCCCACCCCCCATGATAATTTTTATCTCTTTCTAGGCAAGTACCAGGCGCTCAGAATCCAGGCAAATCGTGGTGTGCATGTGCATGTTTAGTCGGAGGGGCGGGGTGTTCATTTCCTTGCAGACCTTGGCTGATAAGAAGCAGATTTGCATCCTTGAAAGGGAAAGGCATATTTCAGATTTTATAGGTTTAAAAAGTAGGGCTTATAGGGTCTTCCTCCACTGGGGGCAGATTTGTCCAAAGTTGCATGGAGTTCCCCTCAGGCCTCTTCCGTTCCCATGGGGCACGCGGGGCCACCAACACAAGTGCAGGGGGAAGGAGCCAGGTGTGGCCTCTTCTGGCAAGTAGGGTACCCGAAGGAGCTACAGCAAGTATTTAGGTGTGGGCCACACCAAGGACTATGTGTGCCTGTCCCTGTGGGAGCCTACAGGCACCCAGTGCTGCCGGTGACAGAGGTATTTACTCAAATGTCACCCCCTTAGTGAGACCTTCCCTGACCATCCTTTTTTTTTTTTTTTTTAAAGATTTTATTCATTTATTTGACAGAGAGAGAGAGCACCAGCAGGGGGAGCCAGAGAGGGGGAAGCAGGCTCCCCGCTGAGCAGGGAGCCAGATGCGGATGCGGGGCTCTACCCCCAGACCCTGAGATCATGACCTGAGC
>NW_028008615.1:0-909 GCF_054177405.1 Leptonychotes weddellii | reverse complement strand
GCGTGAAGGAATCAACGACTTTAGCAAAATAAGTCTGTAAAATGGTACAAAGTAATAGCCTAACTATGATGAGATGTAGTGTAAGAATAAAAGTTTAGCAAGTACAGTTACAAGTTCAGACTACTATTTCAAGAAGTCTGAAAACAAAAGGAAAATAAGTCAGTAGCTTTTGAAGGAAGTTGAAAGGAAGGTTTTTAAAATTACATTGTGGAATGGATGTTTGGATAAGTAAGACTTGATGAAAGCAAAGCCACCACACAGCAAAGGAGGTGAGAGTAAAGATGAGGTAGGATGCTTAAGGAGAGGGGCGCCTGGGTGGCTCAGCTGATTAAGCGTCTGCCTTTGGCTTGAGTCATGATCCCAGGCTTCTGGGATCGAGCCCCACATCGGGCTCCCTGCTCAGCAGGAAGTCTGCTTCTCCCTCTCCCCACTTGTGCTCTCTCTCGCTCGCCCTGCTCTCTCTCTCTCAAATAAATAAATAAAATCTTTTAAAAGAAAAAAGGATGCTTGGGGTGCCTGGGTGGCTCAGTAATTAAGTGTCTGCTTTCGGCTCAAGTCATGATCCCAGGGTCCTGAGATCCAGGCCCATGTCGGGCTCCCTGCTCAGCGGGAAGTCTGTTTCTCCCTTTCTCACTCCCCCTGCTTGTGACAGCGAGAGAGAAAGAGAGAGAGAGAGAGAACACAAGCAGGGGGAGTCGGAGAGGGAGAACAGGCTTCCCGCTGAGCTGGGAGTCTGATGCAGGGCTCATGACCTGAGCGGAAGGCAGAGGCTTAACGCCTGAGCCACCCAGGCGCCGAAAATAAATAAAATCTTAAAAAACAAAAAAAAAGGATGCTTAAGGAGAAAGAAAAAGTTCTGTAAAGCAATAAAGAACACTCACTAAAGACAAACAACAGGACACCAATTCC
>NW_028008614.1:0-909 GCF_054177405.1 Leptonychotes weddellii | reverse complement strand
AGTGGCAAGAGCAACGTGCTTGTGCTTCAGATCTTAAGGGGAAAGTGTGGAAGGCAGAACTTGTAAACAACCAAACTGGATATTCAGCGGAGACTTGCTGAGCCGAAGTCAAGAGTCGGACTCTCAATGGACTGAGCCACCCAGGCGCCCCAATTCTAAACGACTTTTTGATAGAATCTGTGAAACATACTGAAAAGTACAAAAAACTCACCTGACCCAAGAAACTTGTGAAGTTTATGAATCCAAGTGAGCCCAACACTGTGCACACCGGCCTCGTGAGTACAGTGGTATCTGGAGGGACACTTGGGATCTGCAAACGGAACCATGAACGATACAACAGCAGTCGTTAGAACACGGACATTCACCCCAGAAGCCCGCAAACACGTGTGTGGACAGAAGTGACAGACAGACGGTCTGCAGGTCCTTCACACTGTGCTACTGTGTCAGGGCTTTTGAAACTTTAAAACCTGAATTCAATTTTCAAATATATTTTAAATATTATAAAAGTAATAAACACAACCCCAATATTTCTCAACAGAAGAGTTCACCAAAACATATACCTGTCCACCTCTGGGCGTTTACTTGCAGTCCTTCAAAGTAAAATGGGGCAGCTCTGCAGAAACATATGCGTCACTCCGCGAACGTACTCAAGCAAGTGTGTAAGTCACAGCCCGCCAGGACGACCGCGGACTCAGCAGTCCCAACACCGCGCGTCCACACAGGCGTGGGGTGTCACTCCTCAATAATGTTGACTCACAGGTGGTTTTACGTTTAAGTTTTAATCCTTTTTTTTTAATTCCTTAAGTAAGATTACTCCCACCATGGGGCTTGAACTTATGTCCCTGAGATCAGGAGTCACATGCTCTTCCAATTGAGCCAGCCGGGCGCCCCAAATAAATATATATATAT
>NW_028008613.1:0-909 GCF_054177405.1 Leptonychotes weddellii | reverse complement strand
AATTTGTATTGAGTATATATATGTACATTTCTAGTCAATAAGTATAATCTTGTTGTGTCTTTAGATTGATATGAGCATTTTTATAGCCCATGCCAAGCTTCACCCACCATCTGAGCTTGCTCCCTTACCAAAAGGTGTGTGAGCATCCCTGTTTGAAAAAGGACCATTTTCTTCATTTTTTTGGACTTTGAAGTCACATATCTGAGTGCCTAAATTTTCTGAGCCTCAGTTTCCTTGTTTTAAAAAAAAAATACTGTGGTGTCTGGGTGGCATAATCAGTTAAAGCCTCCAGCTGTTGGTTTCAACTCAGGGCTGATCTTGGGGTCGTGGAATCAAGCCTTGCGTCAGGTTCCACGCTCAGTACAGAATCTGCTTGAGATTCTCATTCCCTCTCTCTCTGCCCCTCCCCACCTCAAATAAATAAATAAATCTTTCTAAAAAAGAAAAATACGAATGCCAACACCATAAGGAAGTGGCGGGTGATAAAATCTGTAGCCAGCATGGTGTCTGGTGCAATGCCTCCAATAAAAGGGGACCAAGATTATTGTTATTGTTGGCTACCACTCAGTTCAAAGAGGACACACAGTGACAATGCATCAAAGACTGCTGTCAATCCTTTTGAAAACAACAATCAGGAGGAAAATTGTTCTGTTTCTTAAAAATCAATGACTCAAGGAATAGGCTTCAGCCAAACAAACAAAAAGCTACAGCACCTTCTCCTTCCTGGTCAGTTTGAATCTAGCCCTGCACTCAGACTGAGAGTTATTACTGCCTGGGGGCCTGCACTGAAGAAGGGGGGAGTCTCCATCAAGTGCCGCAGAGACATGTGTCTGGGGCAGTAAAACGGATGCCTTTAATTGCCAGCCCTCCTTACAGATCCTGAGACAGATGAAGAACCCACGAAGCATG
>NW_028008612.1:0-909 GCF_054177405.1 Leptonychotes weddellii | reverse complement strand
TCTGTAGGGATGCTTCCTCAGAGCAGACTGAGCGTGGGCTCCACCGGGGCCCCCTCGGCCCCACGGAGGCTCGGGGCTGCCTCTGCCTCTCCAGCCAGCCCTCCGCGGGGGCTTCTCCCCTGGCCCGCAGGGCCGTGGACCGCCCCCGCGCCCCCAGCTCCAGGCTCTGGCCAGGGGCTTCTTGCTGCGGAGACCGGCCTCGGGGCGGGAGCGAGCAGGGCCTTCCGTCCTCCGCCCCTGCTCACGCTCTGCCTCCTGTCCACCCCAGCCCCCAGGGTCCCTGACGTCCTGAGCTCCCTGGGGAGGGGCTCGGGGGCCCTGGAAGCTGAGGGCCCCCGGCCTGCTCTGTGTAAGTAGCGCCCCCGGGCCTGCTGCCCCTGCCATGCACGGCCTCAACTGCCCTGCCCGGCTGCCCGAGGCTAACGGCCCGGCCCGGCTGCGCGCCTGACACTAATTCCGCAGGGCAGCTCCCAGCCACCCTCCTCCGCACCTCCCCTCCCACCTGCGCTGCAGTCCACCCCAGGCCTCGCCGCCGCCCCCCCGCAGGGTCTCCCGGCCGTCCACGGTGCTTCCTGCCTTCCTCAGTCCCGGTCACAGCGCTCAGCGGGGCCCCAGGGAGGTGTAGACACGGCGCCATTTCCGAAGCCTCTCCCCACCACAGGCCTGCGGGCTGAAAGGGAGAAGGCGGGCCGTCCTGACCAGCTGGCTCTTCCACTGGGTTCTGCACACGCTGGGCTGCCTCTGTCCACTTCAGGGCGGGGGGGGGATACCCTCTGCCCGCAGCACCTGCCCGGCCATTCCTGGAGCCTCCTCCTCTGTGCCCCCTGTCCCCACGCTCCCCCACCTTCATCCCCATCCCCCTCTGTACCCCCACATTCTTCCCTGTATTCTCCTCTGTCCCCCATGCTC
>NW_028008611.1:0-909 GCF_054177405.1 Leptonychotes weddellii | reverse complement strand
TGGACTTTTTTTTCTGTGAACTTGCAGTGATTGGCTTTAACCATTTTTTCTTTACTATCCTTACCACTAGACCCAAAATACTCTTTACCATGATTCTCATCTTGTTCAGGACGACATGTTGTGAGTTCCTTAGCATGGGGGAATAGTTCTGGCTTAGGTTGTACATTTTGGGGCTATTTTTGGTCTAGTCAAGCCAGATGTGGGCTTTGCTTGCCTAGCAGCCCTACAAGGAAGTGGAGCTGTGAGAGCCTGGGTTGGTGGCCATGGAGCTTTCTCTTTTCCATCTGAAGTGACTCTTATAGTGTCCTCTGGGAACTGCTGTCATAGCTCTTCACACCTGTGCACACTTTAGTGATTTTTTTTTTTAAAGATTTTATGTATTTATTAGAGCGAGAGAGACAGAAACAGAGGGAACACAAGCAGGGGGAGTGGGAGAGGGAGAAGCAGGCTCTCCGTGGAGCAGGGAGCCCAATGCGGGGCTCGATCCCAGAACCCTGGGATCATGACCTGAGCCGAAGGCAGACGCTTCACCGACTGAGCCACCCGGGCGCCCCAGTGATTTGCTTGTTTATCCCCCTCTGCTTGCACTTTCTGACCACCGAGTATGGTGCCCTAGTACTTTACACAGCGCTCGGTAAGTGCTTTTTCAATGAAGGAAGGAATGAATGACCTACCCAGAGTGAGCACCCATTTTGGGTAAACTGGGGCACTTACACTACTTTGAACTCCCTTCTCAGGGTGGTACAGTTTTGACTTTAGCTGATAAGCTGCCTTATCAAAACACCCTCCAGGGGCGACTCGGTGGTGCAGTCGGTTAACCGTCCAGCTCTTGGTTTCGGCTCAGGTCCTGATGTTGGGGTCGTGGGATCCAGCCCCATATTGGGCTCAGTATGGAGTCTGCTTCGGAGT
>NW_028008610.1:0-909 GCF_054177405.1 Leptonychotes weddellii | reverse complement strand
CAGACATGATCCCAGTATTCCCTCTGCTGGAGGAGAGACCTTACTCAAATAATCACAGAAGAATATGTAATTGCAGATGATGATAATGGCTTTGCAGGAAAAGGACCTGGTGTTTTGAAAGCAAACAAAACAATGCGTGGCACTAGCCAGTCTAGGGGGACAGGGAAAACTGCACAGATCTGGTTGCATCCAGAATCCTTTTAGGTTTGTCCCTTGGGTGGTTCTCAACACATGTGGAATAATAAGTACATCACAAAATGACTTATCTGGAAGGTCGATGAATTGGTGTCTAGAGGGATTTTGGGCTTCTCTCCACTACCTGCTTATACCATGCCCAAGAAGAACGCACGTTGACATTGGTCAGGACCTGGAAGATTCATTGGGCCATTCTGCTAGCAGAGAGGGAAAGAATGCTTGTTCAGTGAGAATTTTGGTGGCTCACATATCTGCTGTTGATTCTCTGCACTTGCTCACCTGCAGTCCTCTCTCTCGAAAAGCCAAACAATCATCAAAGAGGTGAAGAGGTCTGCAGGGATCTGTTTAGCTATCTAAATGGTGGCAGAAGAGGATTCCTGCCTTTCTGGACCGGCATGGTCTTTGAAGTTCGTAAGCTTAAGGAAACAACCAGGGTTGTTAACTGTTTCCAGGTGAGTTTCTAGCTTATAAGGAAAACAGCACTCTTTCCAAGTGGTTGGTTATTGGTTTTGACACATCTACCAGTAAGTACAGAAACAAGTAAGATGCTCAAGTCCTAGACCAGAGGGGAGTCAACCGTTGAAACAGTCTGGACATTTTAAAAATAACTCAGGGGGAAAAAAAAAACACATTTGTATTGTGATTCAAAGATGAATCTGTAAATTTGGAGACACTTATTGATCATATCAATATTTTTTATTTTTATGTATTTTT
>NW_028008609.1:0-909 GCF_054177405.1 Leptonychotes weddellii | reverse complement strand
CCATCTGGAACACAATCTATATACATATACATATATACATATATAATATACATGTGTGTGTGCATGCATGTGTATATATATGTATACATATGTATATATGTGCATTATGTGCTTTAGGGTAGTAGTTCCTGATTTTTTTTTTATACCAAAACATGTTGTAAGGGTTATATGAATTACTTAGTAACTATATAGAGTATCAGGATTCAGAGGAGGGGTTGTTGATAATTCAGGATTTTTCTCCTGCTTCACTTCATATCCTAGGACACTTATTTATGATAACTTTGTTTGAATTGTCACATAAAGCATTCATCTTTGCAAACATTCAGGAACCAAGGCAGATTCTATGTTGCCGAGCTGCTTATGATTTAATAGGGGACCTAGGAAAGATGTGCACATGTGCTGTATGAAAAGTGAGTAATATATGTGGGAGTTTGGGGGGAGGGGAGAGAATCACATGGGTCAGATTTTTTTGGGATTCAGGGATTGGTCATTTACTCAGTGCTGTCAGTCTTATTCCCAAAGTGACTGAGGCTTCAGAAAAACAGCTCTTGGTGCCCACACCCCGGAGTTCCTTGACTGACGAAGCACAAGTTAGCGAAATTTCTAGAGTCATCTGCATTAATCAAAAACCTCTTGAGTGCTGTCATCGTGAGAGGATACAAAAAGAAAGATGACTGGTGCCTCCTTACGTGTACAGGGATGGGTGTAATCCCTAAGAAGGTTGGAGGGCCATGCTAGGCCGAGCCAGCACTGTTTGCCCTCCTCTCTGGAAGTACTAGTGCAAGCATGTCCCCAAAACCCACCTTTCCGGTGCTCTTCCATTAGACTGTCAGTATTAACTCATCATTGCCAGGCAGGCCTTATTTATTTTCCTTGTAAGCTATTATGCAACTTAAATCTGTGCTAGCA
>NW_028008608.1:0-909 GCF_054177405.1 Leptonychotes weddellii | reverse complement strand
AATGGGCACGTATTGCATGGAGCACTGGGTTGCTCCATGCAAACAATGAATCATGGAACACTACAGCAAAAACTAATGATGTCATGTATGGTGACTAACAACATAATAAAATTAATAATAAAAAAATCAATGGGAAACCACTAGAGAGGTGTTTGGGGGTAGGATGGGGTTGGAGGAGGACACAGGATCATTGCCTTCCAAAATAATCACTCTGAATGGCCCAGAAGAGGCTAAAGTAGATGTAGGGCAACCAACTGGCAGCTAGTGTCGCAGTCCAGACAAGAGATGATGGTCTATTTGACTGAATGGTACTGGGCATGGCAGGAAATGGGCAGATTCAATGTTTATGGAAGAAGCAGCATAGACAGAACGTTCTGATGGACTAGATCAGGGAGGGTGTTTCAAGGACAGTCCTGGATTTCTGGCCTGCAAAACGGGCCAGACAGAGTGGCCATTCTCTGGGGGAGAAAAAAAACCCAAAGAAGATCAGGTTTGGAGGAGAGTATGAGTTCTGTTTTAGACATATTGAATTTGCAGCACATCTGAAGCAGTTTAGAAGAAACGTTAATCAGGCAACTGTGTGTGCATATCTGGGGCTCAAAATACACATCTGGACATTATTAGTGTAGAATGAGTAATTGAATCCGAGGGCCATGCCACCACCACACAAAAAGTGGGATTTAAGGGCCTATGATTGGACTTGCAGAACTTAACATTTCCCTATTCAACTCTGTGCTTGAAGGGCTCTCCTTTTTAAAACAATAAAACCAGGGACGATGGTAAGCTGCACTTGTTCAGCCTGATGATTTCCTAGGCACTCTAGGTAAATCAGCAAATTTAAACTACTCTTCCCCACAACACAGATGAGAAGACCCAAGCATTCTTGTCTTTACAAATGCAGAGGTGGAG
>NW_028008607.1:0-909 GCF_054177405.1 Leptonychotes weddellii | reverse complement strand
AATTCTACCTGGGGGTCTCACTCTCAGTTCTGAGGGGCTGATCCTCCACACCTAATACCACATGACAGACTCCTTCCCCAGATAAGCGGGACGTCAAAGGCAAAGCTGTTGGGAGATGCCAGGCCTGAGCCAGTGGAGACTGAGGGGAAGGTAAGCATGAGCAGCTCGTAATTAGAAGTCACCGGTGGGTATCAGAATATATCCATCAGAAACCTGTGGAGATAAACATGCCCAGAGTCTTCGACGGGCGCTGGTGTTGGTTCTGGGCTTTTCTTCCACTATAGCAAAAGGCACACAAGTTGCTAAGCGTTTGAACCCTAATAACCCCAAGACAAGCAGAAATGCCATGACTACCAACATGGTATTTACTTCTAGGCAAATCTGTGTGAAGCCCTTGCACCAACAGAGAACATAAAATTTTCATCTCTCAATGGATCAGAGAAGACTTCCCAGAGGAGGTAACATCTGATCTGAGGAAGCTCGTAGAACAGTCCAGAGAGCAGGAAAGATGCTGTAGACAGAGAAAGCAAGATACGCTCAGTCAGAGGGGTGGGGAAACAGCAGGGCCTGCCAGGGAGACAAAACACAATTCAGAATCGCTGGAGTAAAACCAATGTGGAGTAGGGGGCCCTTGCATGGAATTTAGAAAGGAAAAAGTTCCCAGGAACCAAGAGGGGCAGAGAGCAATATTTCCTGCCAGTTCACGTGCTAGAAAAGGATGGATGGTAGGGTTTGTGTCCCAGTTCCACGGGCATGACCTCAGACAAATGCCTGAACCACGAAGCGCCTTGGTCTCCTCCTCTGTAATGTAGGAAGGGCCACCTGCCTCCCAGTGTTGCCATGAGAATCAGATGTAGATAGGACCATGGAGAATGGAGAAATCCAAGGGGCTTTATTCCTCATTACCAG